>NW_027531987.1:716811-734188 GCF_008692635.1 Crocuta crocuta
CCTCCAGTGTGACTGTACTTGGAGACAGGACCCTTAAAGAAGTAGTTGAGGTTAAATAAGGTCATAAAGGTGGAGCACTAATTCAATAGGACTCCTGTCCTTGTAAGAAAAATGTACACCAGGAGTGTGTGTGCCCAAAGAAGAGGCTATAACAGGTCACAACCAGAAGCCTGCTTGTCTGCAAGCAGGAAGAAAGCCCTCACCAGGAGTCAATGTTGCCAGCACAGCAATCTTAGACTCCTCGGGTAAAGTCTGCTGTTGAAGACACTGAGTCTGTAGAATTCTATTGTGGCAGAGCTGGGATCTGACCACAGGCATACTAACCCAGGGTCTATGCTCTTCACCTATAGCACAGGGTCTTTCAACCCAGGCGGGCAGGTTACATGCACATTCTTCTCTGGTTTACGGTAAGGATGGCTTCCCACTTAATTAAATAGCACTCATAGGAAGAGCTAACTAACATACAATAATGGGACTTGAAATGCTTTAGCACATGACCACCTGAAAACTTCTCCAGGCGTCAATCATACACATTTTACTGCTTCCAAAATGAGCTCAACAAAGCAGAGATTGATGGCCTATTGCTTGGCAGGGCGGATGCTGGAATCTGCCTGAGGGAAGAAATATGAACCAGATTTTATTTCACCCCTTATGCCTTATATAATATATATGTACTTATAATGTACACTATGGCAACTTTTGTATAGACATTTTTATATAAACCGTTTTTTTTCTACAAGATGAAATGTATACTAAAGGAAAGATTAATTTCCAAAATGAACTGGTCTTCCAGATTTTGTAGATGGGATGAGGGTGAAGCAGACATACCCAGGCAATCCAACCTTTATTTTGGCAATCTTCTTTTACGCTCTTCCTTTCCTCTGCTGCTCCTGATCTATGAACTCAGAATACAGCATTGGCTAATCCCCAGTGGCGTTACACTAGAGAAACGCTCAGGCTTGGGTTTAGAGATTAATCCTGCACTGAATTAACTCGTAACTGATTACACAACTGAAGACTGTTGCAGGGATAGGAAAACCCACTAATCCGAGCAGAGAGTTATCATTAAAGGTTGTCAACTCTTGCCCTTACCCCGTCTGCAGTTTAATAACCAAATACATCACCTACATGATTTCGAAGGGGCTCATGTGACTATTCTGAGTGAAAAATGACATTCCAGGAGGGCACGAAAAGACCCCGACATTGCAGACCAGCTCTCTGGCACCAGTGTTAGATGAACTCAAATGCATTCCATTCTGTACCTTCAGTGATATACAAAGGGCTTTCTAAAATGTTGAAGTAGGCATTCTTAAAAATGTCTTTTCTAGAAAACATGCACTGAATACCTGTTATAAATATTCACTTGGATTATGGTACAAACAGCCTGAAACATAGATATTAGACTTAATAATTTCTAGATCTTTTTTTGAGAAACATTTATTACAAAAGATTAGTAACTAACCCAATACATAGATAATAAAGTTAATTATCATTTTTTTCTCTCACTCTTACTTTACATGGTTGGTATTGAAAACGTTAAATCTATGACTGGTTTGGTTTGTTTGATGCTGAAAAAAAATGGAGCTGTGTGATTATTGTATATGTGTTCGGGCAAGAGTAGATTGTGTTACTGACAGTATTAACATGATAGCGCTTTTTGCACTCAACCATCAATATTTAAGAAGCACCCAAAATCTAGAGAGCCTGGGTGGCTCAGTCGGTTAAGCGTCTGATTCTTGATTTCGGCTCAGGTCCTGATCTCACAGTGCTGAGATCAAGCCCACGTCAGGTGGAGCGTAGAGTAAGATTTTCTCTTACTCAAGGAAAAAAAGAAAAAAGCAGCACCCAAAATGCAACAAGCTCTCTTCCAGCCACTGTGGATATACCACCCGTGAGTAAAACGAAGACCTGTGCCTTTGGGAAACTCACATTCTAACAGGCGGAAAATGAACAACACACAATGAGCAGGACAAATAAGTAAATCACTGTATAAGTTTGGAGGGAGACTCCAGGCAACTGAAGATGCCCCATGGCGGGGGTTGGGGTTTCGAGTAAAAATAAAGTGACCGACGGTCTGAGGGTGTAGTGCTTGGGCAGGTGCGAGTGGCAGGAAATGAAGCTGAAGATGGGACGGAAGAGGTGGCGAGACGGATGAAGCCGCCCACCGCGGGGTGAGAAACGGGCCGGGATTTGGTTTGGTTTACGCAGAGTGCCGTGGGAGAAAGCTGCTGGAGGCGGCCCACTGGAAAGTGATGGAATGTAACTGACATTTTAACTGGACCCCTCGGCTTCTTTGTGAGGAAGACTCTAAGGGGGCAACAGAGTGAAAAGGAGGACTTAGGGCCTTTGAACCAATTGTGGCTTGGACTGGGGTGATTCGGGGAGACGGTGAGGGGTGGTCAGTTGGAAAATAATTTGGAGAGAAGCCATTAGAATGTTCTAAAATGTGAGGAGTGCTAGCTACAAAGAAGTCCAACTTAGCTTTGGCTTAACGGGTACCATGATAATTTTGGGACCAGGACCCCCTCACATGTAGGCAACCTGCCATGTGGAACCAGCCTGGGCACCTGCAGTCAGGCACCTTTGAGGGAGTTATACCCAGTGGTCATGTGGGGGCAGAGAGCCAGGGCCATGATGAGTAATGGTTTGCAACAAGTATCAAAAACAAAAAGAATGCAAAAGAAACAGAATATAAGGTATCAGAGAACAGCGCATATAATAAAGAAAATATGCAGATTTATATATTTGTATGCAGTTTAAATATATATGTATATAAAGAAAGCAGCGTTTGCATATAATAGATCAGGATTAAAAATTATTCTTACTATGGGTTTAGGTCAAAAACATCTGAAAGCACCTGACCCAGTATGCCTCCCAGAGCGGAGCACATTGTAGACGATGCAGGGGTTTTGTTAAAGGAAAATGAAAATGAAAGAAAAAATTATGAATTTGTAACAAAAAAATCTATTTTCTTTGTCCTAGGGAAGGGGTAGAGGGAGAGGAGTATAGTAATCCGTCTCTGCCATGTTAGCTAGGACCACAGACCCAGTGAACTGTGCATAGAAAAAAACTTTGGGGCAGCGCTTCATTATTATGCAATTTCCAGGGAAAGCACTGTCCTTTTAAATTCACAATGAAATAGACTGAAAGGTGGGACGCCTGGGTGGCTTAGTCGGTTAAGCGTCCGACTTTCCGCTTAGGTCATGATCTCGCGGTTCGTGGGTTCGAGCCCCGCGTCGGGCTCTGTGCTGACTGCCAGCTCAGAGCCTGGAGCCTGTTTCAGAGTCTGTATCTCCCTCTCTTTCTGCCCCTCCCCTGCTCATGCTGTCTCCCTCTCTCTCTCTCTCCTAGAAATAAATAAAAATAAAAAAATAAAAAAATAAATAGACTGAAAGGGCAGGGTGAGTGGTGGCAAGCAGTTATGCCTTTTCTCAAGGGTAATAAAGTTTTGAATCCTTGACCAAGGTACTGCATTGGTTCATATGGGCCTGGAGCCTATATTGAGGCTTACAAATCCATATTCTTTTAATACTCAGTATATTAAGGAGAAAGCATGCCATCTTTGGTGAATGGAAAATAGTTTGTTGTGTTTGATGCAGTTAGAGGCACAGACTAAACTAGAAAGGCCAGTGGTAATATCGGGGCTATCGGACACGTAGTCTAAACGCCAGGGATGCTGGGTTTAAACAGGTGCATAACAGTGTTGTAGCGCAATCCCTCCACTAACGTAACAGATTCAGTACTTATGTCCATGCTTTTCTAAACTTTGTTGTCAGAGACCTCCTATCTCCTGGATGAACAGAGCTAGCCAAATGCCTGCCACAGAAGAGTTCAGATTATTATACCAGACAGGCAGATTTGGGGGTGGGGGAGAGGGCATGGAGGGAAGGAAAGAAAAAAAAAAACGTTGTTGTTTCTTTTTCTCCAACAGTTTGGGTTGGAGTTTAGTTTTTTGAAGCTCACCCACCCTCCCATTGCCATTTGCACTGCACTATCTGAAACTACTCTTTCTGTGGGTTAAAATACTCTAGGCCTTTTGACACAGAGTGTGGAATCGTGGAGGGATTGGGGGTGATGTGGAAGGGAACACTCCCACGCCCCCAGCGCCTGACTCGCTATGGGAAGTAAGGACAGTGGAGGGCACTCAGCACCCACTCCCTCCACAGCCACTGGGCTCTCTTTGGGTTACAGGGCTGAAGAGGAGGAAGGCTGGAGAGGGGGAGAGTCAGGGGGAGTCCGGTTGAGATGTATGAAGGCCTGAACCAGAACACAGGGACACCAGAGAGGCCACATTTTCAGAAAAGTAGGTTTCAGATTTGTAGTTCACCAATTTCATGAATTTTATCTTGAAGATTTAAAAACCTAGGCCGCTTACTATTCTATCTGTGTAATATGAAATAGCTTTTTTGGTGGCATGGGAATTAAAAAAATTAGTCTAAGCAAAACATAATTAGAAAGATAAACATACTTCCTTCTTAAGCATATGATATATGCATAAGCCTAATCGAAAATATTTTGCTGGCTTTGCTATTCAGTATTATCTGTGTCACAGCGTCCCATTCCCACCCCTCCCTCTGAGGCCCATTAGAGCAGATAATTATGAGTTGACTTGATATCGGGAAGAGCCAAATTAAGCGGTGATGTAACCAGTGAGAGCCACGCTAATTCTTTCCATCCCACTCAGCAGGTGATTCTCTGATAGGCTCTCTATCAGGCTGATGGCTGGACAAGTTTTAGAAATGCAGTCACAATTAATGGCCGTGAACCTAGGCAACGACTTAGCCTGTGCAGAGATCACAAATATCCTCGCCTCTTCCTTTCTTCTTCTTTCCCTCTGTCTTTTCGTCTTGAGAGTTTGGCATCCTGTTAAGATGCCTGGCATTCTGATTCAAGTTCTAATTTCCGAGATATTCCAAACGAGCCACCACTGGTACAAACATAAAATCTCACACTGTGTGGAGGTCCTGTCAGGCTTCACTGCAGGACATCAACACACTGTTCCTCGTCCTTGACAGTATTTTGGTGACATTCACAATAGCTTCCTGATCTAAAACATCATTCTCTCTCCATTTGCCTAAGTGTGCAAAAACTTCCCTTATGTGTTTTCTAGTGCAACAGCTGGAGAAAGCATGAGTAAAGCTTTCAGATACATCCTTAAGCTTTCTATAATAAATCATTTTTAAGTAATGATTTTAAGCATATTTAAGCCAACTTAAATTATATTTTAGCTCAAGCAGATTTATATACAAAAGCATCCTATGGCCCAAGAACAAAAATGACACGGCCGGGTCATTGTCAACAGGCTTACATTTAAAATTATCTTCTAGGATTGGGAATGAATGTGTGCTGGTCTTACCCTCATTCCCTGCCAGAGCGTTTGCTGCAAAGTTTCCATTTGTAAGTCTGGTGGATGAGAAGAGGGGAGCCGTTGCTGAAGACCTGAGAATAGAAAAGAACTTGACTTACATTACCATAATGTTTTGCCCTAGTGTTCTGTCCAGTTGAACCTAATGACTCCATCAACAGTGTAGAGCATATAAGTTTTTATTCACTTAATTAAGAAGTATAGTGAAGCATTTGAAACAATGTGAATCCCCAATGAGAGACTGGTTAAATAAATTATGAAGTTATAAAGAGATATAAAAATGCTATAATATAGTAAATGGAAAAGGAAGCAGATAAAAATCATATATTTATGTTTATATGTATTAAAAATTATAAGAATGTATATTTATTGACAAAAGAAACTAGCCATTAAGATGGCAGAATGGTTATTATATTATTTCTTTATTTGTGTGTCTCCTGATATGATGCTGTGAAAATACAGCATCACTTACACTAATACCCCTGTGAAAAATGCATGAGGTAGATCTAATCATGAGGAAAAACCTGACAAATCCAAGGCCAAGGCCAATCTATAAAATAATTGGCCTCTAGTCTTCAAAACTTTCAAATCCATGAAAGACAAAAAAAAAATGATGCCCTATTCTGGATTAAAGAAACTAAACAGACATTAAAAACCACAAGCAATATGTGATCCTGGGATAGAAAAGAACTTATAATAGACCCTATTAGGACTGATATACATTTGCTAACTTGAAAGAAAACTCATTTCTTAATAAAAATGATTGCAATTTTAGCCTATGGCCACTTATCACAAAACATTCATGTGGAAAATAATTCAATAAATGATCACATACTTTATCTTACAGTAAAAATTCAGTACTGCAATATGATATGTAAATGTTGGTGATAAAAAGGTAAAGCTTTACATTTCAATGAGTATTTGATTGACTTTTTAGTATAAAACTTTGATTTTTCCTTAAAACTTTTACTGTATTTTTAATTTGCATTTCTAATATTTCATAATAAAAATTTCTTAAAATGAATTAAGTTGCTTTTCTATGTTTTTCTATATTTGTCAGAAAGTTTAATTATCTTTAACATCCCTATCACTATTCTAGGAAAAGACAAAATAGTAGTAGTCTAACAAGGACAGGTACTTAGTCACTATGTTGGTTTTTTTCTTGGCTTAGTGAAACTAAATTTTTAATAAACTTACAATGACAAAAAGGGATATTCTTTTTTCTTAATAAAAATTATCCCATAAGGAATCAAGGGATATTCTTTGTTCTTAAAAACTAGAATTTGGGGACACCTGGGTGGCTCAGTCACTTAAGCCTCCGACTTCAGCTCAGGTCATGATCTCGTAGTTCGTGGGTTTGAGTGTCGCATCGGGCTCTGTGCTGACAGCTCAGAGCCTGGAGCCTGCTTCGGATTCTATGTCTCCCTCTCTCTCTATCCCTCCCCCATTCACTTTCTCTCTCTCTCAAAAATAAATAAAACATTTTTAAAAATGTAAAAACTAGAATGTAATGTTTTCAGATCATCTGAAGAGAAAAATCCATTTGTAGTTGAACTAAAAACAAAGAAACAAAAACAAAGCCAACATATTTGGTCATAATTATATTGTTACATAGAGGCAAAAAAAAAAAAAGAAAAAGAATCATTATATTGTAACTCTCTTTTTGCACTGAAATTTTCTATATAGATTAGGCTTGGAATCTAATTCTGCAAATCTTTATTTTGTCTTATAGTCAATAGTGTAGCTGCCATTTTCATTTTGCATATGACGCCAGAATCTATTTTATTTACCCAAGCAGCAAATCTAATGGGTTAGAATTAGATTCTAATAAAGATGTCACTCTGTCTTGGTGGATGAATTTTCAGTTCAACTCCAGCAAAGAAAAATCCCATCTCAGTACCTTACTTAATTAAAAGATTAGTTAATGTTTTGCTTTGTTCTTTTGGATTAGCTGTAATTGCAGAAAAGAAGTCTTCATAGTCAGGAATGACAACTGTTACAGCTGTGACTGTTCTTCCGGTTGTAATGACAGGTTTAATTTAAAACTGCTCCTTCTCACTCAGATCACTGTGAGACCAACAACTCTGAACTGCTGTTTGGGGTGAAGAGTTGGCCATGGTATAGCAAGAAGATAATTTGATCTCCACAGGAATTCAGATTCTAATTTGAGCTTCACTAATCAGTATTCTAATCAGTGAAACTAATGAACTGTATACAGTGTAAGTTTATCTATTAGAAAGCCTTGGATTTCTCCCAGAGCTAGAGTCAAATATTACAAATGGCAACCAAGTTTGCCTTGCCGTTGCTCATAGCTGATCATCAGAAAGTGTCTATGTTAAAAAAAAAAAATCTTTGATTCCATGTGTATGCTTGTCATTTGCCTGCTAAAGGCTAATGGGTCACACAGTTATGCCACAGTGACCTCCTTCAACACAGCGTAAAGTGAAACTTTTCCCTAAAGTACTTGTCTTTCTTATACTTACTTTTGCATTTGATCAAGGTAGCATGAAGTTTAGTACCACTGACATTTACACATAATTTTGTATTTTAGAACTTAAAAAATATTACTAGGTTTCTTGCTTGGGGATATGTGACTCTTCTACTCAATGGCCATTTATTATGAAGGAATTCTGTACCAGACACTGTGCCAAATACTAGTAGATAGTACATGTGCAATGAGACAAAGGGGAAGACTACAGCAGAATGAATAACTTTATATTCAATATGTATTATATTAATTTATCTTGATGGATTTATAGGTATAACACATCTGAACTATAGCTATCAAGAGATAATAAACAGATACATATGTACATTTGTTGGTTTTAATTAGCGCTTGAAAATAAAGTATTGAACCTTTTCCTTCTCTCTTGGTTCACAGAGGCCACTCTGTAAGATGGGTTGAAAGTACAAGACGGTACCAAGTAATCTCCCCCAATTATGAGTATTCCTACAAGAAAGTCTAGTTCACGGACTTTCATCTGTGGTAAAAAGAAAAGGAATCTGTGGGCTTAATGAGGCCAGAAACAGAAGGCAAATCAGATTTCACAGTAAAATTTGAAGTTTTTGCATTAAGACCTCAGAAGAGACTATTATAGACAAAGCAGACAAATCTTTGCACTTGCAGACTTCACATTTAAAATTTAATAACAATCTGCCTTTGTCATGAGACAAGGAGTGGTTTTACAAATTGTTAGATACTCAACAATACAATGGGAAAAGAATATAAAACTTCTGCAAAGTGAAAGGGTGAATTTTACAAAAGATGCAATGTTTCACGCAGTCAATAACTGAAAGGATTGCTCAGGTCACAACAAACTCGATGACAAATGAAAGTCTAGTTGTCTAGACGAGCTAATAATGAAAGAAAACGAATGGAAACAAAGTTGATAAATAATAGTAAGTAAAATAGAATGACTTAACCACTAAAAAATTAAGAAAGATTATGGGAAAAATGGATAAAACCTAAGAATTCTTTTAAAACTTATAAATTTTTCAGTTTTGCTTTAAACTCAAATGGGAAGTAGGAAATCTGATACCTCTACAATATAATACCATGAGGAAAAATAAAAGTCTAATCCATTAACTCTGACTTGATTAATTTTTATTATTAGAACACAATTTAACTTAATTTTTATTAAAAATGAAACAAATTCATTGTATAACTCATAATTCACTGACTTAAAAATTTTTTAATGGTTATTTATTTTTGAGAGAAAGAAAAGCAGAGTATGAGCATGGGAGAGGCAGAGAGAGAGGGAGATACAGAATCTGAAGCAGGGTCCAGGCTCTGAGCTCTCAGCACAGAGCCAGATGTGGGGCTCGAACCCATGAACTATGAGATCATGACCTGAGCCAAAGTCAGATGTTTAACCGACTGAGTCACCCTGGCTCCCTTACAATTCACCGCCTTTTATGGAGGAAATTTCAGTAAAGCTTTGGCCTACCCCACCTTCCAGTCTTTATTGTAGTATGTGTCTCTTTTATATGGATCTACTTAAAAGGCTTTTATCAAATACCAGTGATCATGAGTCTTCTGTATCTCTATGTCAACAGCTTTCAATGCCTTCCAATTTTGAGGTCTATCTAAGTCAAGCAATTCACCTTCATTTTGGGTCAGCAAATTGCATAACTCTCTATAGTCTCTATTGTCATATTCATTTCCATTTCAAAAGATCATAAGACCATCATCTGTGTTTAGCAATCACTATGCTAAAAAAAAAAATAATTAAAATACCTGAAACTTTAGTCTTATTCATTTTGTGTATATGTAATTCCTATCATTGACTAAGATATCATCACAAACTTAGAAACTTAGAAAAGCATACATTTATTATCTATTTCTGTGGGTCAGAAGTTTGGGCAGAGCTTATCTGAGTCCTCTGCTCAGAGTTCCAAAGACTTGGCTGGGCTGCATTGTCATCTGGAAGCTTAGCTAGCAAAGATTTGCTTCCAAGTTTATTTGGATTATTGGCATAATTTTCTTGAGGCTCTATGAATGAGTGACATTCCTTGGGTTTTCACTGGTTGCCAGATGAAAGGTACCCTCAAGTCCTAGATGTTGCCTATAGTTCCTTGTCATTTAGCTTCTCCTAAATAGTCACTTAATTCATTAAGTCCACAAAGATGGACTTTGGTCCAGTCTGCAAAGACAGACTCCCATATAATATAACATAACCGTGGAGGTGATATCCATCACCTTTGCCATATTTTATTGATTAGAATCAAGTCATGTCCTACCCACACTCAATGAGAGGAATTACATGAAGGTATGAGAATCAGTGGGTAGAAATCATTAGGGATTATATGAGGGGCTGAGGGCTCCAATTTCCCTCCATCAAAAATAAAAATATTTGACTCTGTAAAATGAAGCCCAAGATTACATTAAATGGTTTAGTTCCCATTTATGTCATCTTTGCATATTCATAACAATTAAATGAAGTTTACTAAAAGTAAAGAATGTCTTGGATTTTTAAAATTCTTAGTATTATATTAAACTTTTTTATTAATGCTTCACCAATTTGCATGTCATCCTTGTCAGGGGCCATGTTGATCTTCTCTGTATCATTTCAATTTTATAAACTAACTTTTTAAATTGCTGGCCTATTTAAATTTATTGAAGACTGAATGTGCTTACCTAGCGATCTAAAACTGTAGAATGCTGTGAACTTCTGGAAAAAGATGGTGGAATAGGATGACCCTAAGCTCACATCTTCCCATGGATACAACTAGATAACATTCATATCAGTATAAATGACCCAGAAAAAAACCCCCCAAAGACTGGCAGAACTAACTCCAGCAACTAAATGGAGAAAAGAAATCACATTGAAGAGGGTAGAAAGGGTGGAGGTGGCGGAAGCTAAATGACCTGTGGGTCTGTATACCGGAATGAGAGACCCAGAGGCCAAGGAAGGTGAAAGAAACAGCCTACCATGTCAGGGAGCCCACACTGGGGACACAAATCCCATAACATTAGGCTGAATTTTGTNAATGACCCTAAGCTCACATCTTCCCATGGATACTAGATAACTAGATAACTAGATAACATTCATATCAGTATAAATGACCCAGAAAAAAACCCCCCAAAGACTGGCAGAACTAACTCCAGCAACTAAATGGAGAAAAGAAATCACATTGAAGAGGGTAGAAAGGGTGGAGGTGGCGGAAGCTAAATGACCTGTGGGTCTGTATACCGGAATGAGAGACCCAGAGGCCAAGGAAGGTGAAAGAAATAGCCTACCATGTCAGGGAGCCCACACTGGGAACACAAATCCCATAACATTAGGCTGAATTTTGTGAGTTCTTACAACCAGTGGAACATATAGACTTGAACTTTAAAAATCAGTGCCTTGAGAAAAGAGTGGAGGCAGTGAGACCCTTACCAAAGAGATAAAAAAAAGAACAAATCAAAGATGAAGAGCACAATGATTGAAATAAAAAACAGACTATATGGAATCAATAGTAAACTAGAGGAAGCAGAAGAACAAAGCAGTGACCTGGAGAAGATACTAATGAAAAGTAATCAGCTGAGCAGGTAGGAGAAAAAATTACACAAAATGAGAATAGACATAGGGAACTCAGTGACTCCATTAAGAATAATAACAGTCACATCATAGTGATCCCAGAAGGAGAAGATTTAGAGGAAAAGTGGGCAGAAAACTTATTTGAAGAAATAATAACTGAGAACTTCCTAAATCTGGGGAAGGAAACAGAAATTCAGATCCAGGAGGCACAGAGAGTCCCTAACAAAATAAACCCAAGGAGGTCCACACCAAGACACACAGCAATTAAAATGGATAAAAGTAGTGACAAGGAGAGGATCTTAAAAGTAGCAAGAAGGGGCACCTGAGTGGCTCAGTCGGTTCTGTGTCCATCTCTTGATTTCAGCTCAGGTCATGATCTCATGTTCATGGATTTAAGCCCTACATTGGGCTCTGTGCTGGCAGTGTAGAGCCTGTTTGGGATTCTCCCTCTCTCCCTCTATCTTTGCACCTCCCCAGCTTGTGCTCTCTCTCTCTCTCTCTCTCAAAAATAAATAAGCTTAAGACAAAAAAAAGCAGTAATAAAAAGGAAAACAGATATATACAAGGGAAACCCCATAAGGCTATTGGCTGATATTTCAGCAGAAATTCTGAAAACCAGAGGGGAGTGGCATCATATATTCAAAGTGCTGAAAGAAAAAATATCTGTAGCCAAGAATACTCATCCCAGCAAAGCTATCATTCAGAATATAAGGAGAAAGAAAAAATTTTCTCAGACAAACCAAAGCTAAAGGAGTTCATGACCACTAAACGAGCCCTACAAGAAATATTCAAGAGGATTCTTTGAATGGTGAGTAACAAAGACTAAAAGTAACAGAGAACATCATCAGAAACACCAGCTTTTTTAGGTAACAGAGGGGCGGTAAATTTATATCTTTCAATAATTACTCTGAATGTAAATGGACTAAATTCCCCAATCAAAAGACCTAGGGTAACAGAATGGATAAAAAATAAGAACCGTTTCTGTTGCCTACAAGAGACTCATTTTAGACATAAAGACACCTGCAGATTCAAAGTGACGGAAAAGAGACTCATCTATCATGCTAATGGACATGAAAAGAAAGGAAACAGAAGAAGAAGGAAACAAAGAAAGCCAAAGTAGCCATACTTATATCTGAAAAACTACATTAAAACAAAGGCTGAAACAAGAAATGAAGAAGAGTGTAATATCATAATTAAGAAGTCTATCCATCAAGAAGATGTAGCAATTTTAAATATTTATGCCCCCAACTTGAAAGAACCCAAATACATAAATCGACTAATAACAAACATAAAGAAACCCACTGATAATAATAAAATAATCAGGGGACTTTCACACCCCATTTACAGCAATGGGCAGATCATCTAAGCAGAGAATCAACAAGGAAACAATAGCTTTGAATGACACACCGAACCAGATGGACATAACAGATATATTCAGAACATTTCATCATAAAGCAGAATATACATTCTTTTCAAGTGCACATGGAACATTCTCCAAAACAGATCACATATTGTGTAACAAATCAGCTCTCAAAAAGTACAAAAAGAATGAGATAATCACATGCATTTTTCAGACCACAAGGCTATGAAACTTGAAGTAAGACACAAGAAAAAAATCTGGAAGACAATAAATACATGGAGGTTAAAGAACTTCCTACTAAAGAATGAATGAGTTAAACAATAAATTAAAGAAGAAACAAAAAAGTACATGGAAGCAAATGAAAATGAAAACATGACAGTACAAACCCNAAGATAGAGAACAAACTGAGGGTTGTTGGAGGGGAGGTAGTGGGGGGATGGGCTAGATGAAGATGGGTATTAGGAGGGCACTTGTTGGGACACCTGGGTGGCTCTGTCAGTCAAACATCAGACTATGGCTCAGGTCATGGTCTCATAGTTCGTGAGTTCAAGCCCCATGTTGGGCTTTCTGCTGACAGTCCAGAGCCTGCTTCACATCTTCTGTCTCCCTCTCTCTCTCTGTCCCTGCCTCATGTGCGCACTCTCTCTCTCTCTCTCTTTCTCTCTCTCTCTCTCAAAAATAAACAAACATTAAAAAGAAATGAGGACACTTGTGGCACCTGGGTGGCTCAGTCACTTAACTGTCTGACTTCACCTTAGGTCATGATCTCACAGTTTGTGACTTCAAGCCCCATATCAGGTTCTGTGCGGATAGCTCAGAGCCTGGAGCCTGCCTCATGTTCTGTGTCTCTCTCTCCCTCTCTCTGTCCCTTCCCTGCCCTTACACACACACACTCTCTCTCTCAAACATAAATAAACATTAAAAAAAAAAAAAGGAGGGCACTTGTTATGATGAACCCTGGACGTTTTATGTGAGTGATGAATCACTGAATTCTACTCCTGAAACCAATAATACACTGTATATTAACTAGAATTTAAATAAAAGTTTGAAAAGAAAAAAAAGGAGTGTATGCAGCCAATCCTTTATGTATGAGACTTTGGTATAGAGTTGAGCTGGCATAAAAAAATCAATCATAAAGAATAAAATATTTGTTAAATCATATTAGAAGAAATGGCTTCATTAGGTAGAGAAAAATGAGCCTACTTCATATCACATTACAAAATAAAGTCCTGATGGTCTGTTGAGCTAAATATTAAAAGCAAATCTATAATGCTAATGAGAGATATGCCTTTATATCTATCAATTTTTATGAAAAGATTTCTAAAAATATCATTAGCCAATAGTGTCATAAATACCCAAATTCTGAATTGTATTAATCTTGCTCTGTTTAGCATGTTTACATTCAAAAAGAGGCTAGATCTTCAAAGAGAGAGTGTCCAACCCTATAAAAGTAAGAGAATAGGTTTCAAAGAGGCCATTAGATTTGGTATCCAGTAACTTGTTTGAAAGTTTAGAAAAGGAATTTCACTAGCCAGCTGGAGGCATACTCTTAAAAGCACCCAAAGCATTCTGGACATACTATAGGTGTGGACTCAGCTTCACCAAACATTTGGCAGCCAACAAGCATTTCTCGTCAAGCCGTTGAGAAATAAAGAAATGCTGTTTATTTTCATTTTATTTGGAGATGCAAACAGGGTCCTGTAGCCAAAGCAAAACTTGGAACCATTTTGGATTTTGGTCTCTGAGCTTAGGTTTACTTTTGTGTTTAATAAAAGAGTCCATAGTACTTTTGACAATCAGCGGTTTCCCCCAGGTCCTAGCTAACATTATCCCCCTTCTCAAAACAGGCTCTTGCAGCCAGCCTGTGGTAAACAATTCCTGAAAGCGCAATAACAACGGCCGCACTTGCCTCCTCAATTACTGCTCTGCCATCTTCCCAGCTCATGTTGTAAACATTCTGGAATGAAGACTCTATAAACCCAAGCTATTGGGTTCCATAAGGGAACATGTCATTAAAAAAGAAAAGGTTTATAAAGGCATTATTTTCTTTTGCCAGGATAATTGAATGTATTCTTCTTTCCTCATGATTCATTCTAAATGGTAAGAGCTTTATTTTCAGAAAATATTTTTGAGGCCTTTGGAATTTAGTAGTAAATACAGAAAATAATCCATCCAGCATTCTAAATAATGGGACAGAGAACATATTGTATGTGTGTCAGCCTATAGAGAGAAACCTGCAGCTAATTTATATAAGAATAGATTTTGTCACTGTAGCAGAAGAGGACTTTCACACTGCCTGACCGCTTTGGGGAGCAGTCCTCTTGGACAGAAAAGTCAGAAGGGCAGAAGATAACATTTCTACTTAACATGTGAAAATAAAATTCCAATAGTGAGGATTTTCAGAAGGAAGTGTGGACTCTCTTCAGGAATAGTGAGTTCCATGTCGCTAGAGGTATTCAGGCAGGAGTTTGGTAGTTGTAAACAAACAAACAAACAAACAAAACTATAAAAGCATTCGGATGGCCCCAGTCACTTTCCAGTGCTAAGAGTCTATATTTCTGAAAATTCATGTGGTGGCTACAGTTGTATACACCCTCATAAGGCACATGTAATTCTCCAGACTCAAGGGTCAATAAATTGGGCTTGGACTTCACCTGAAGCACATAAGCTGGTGAGGACAAGTGGAGGCGCTCATATGCTTCTTGACTCCAAAGAACATTCTCAAGGAGTCAGAGTTAGAACAAGGGGGAGAAACGAAAGACATAAATCTTTCAGTGAGCATCACTGGTGTGGGAAACTCGTGCAGCCTTCCCTACATTAGAAACGCGTGACACAAATAGTCCTCATAAGCTCTTTGTCAGGGATTGTGTGTACATCGTTTTTCCTCATTTGAGTTCTTTTCCTCCCACCCTATCTCTAACCATGAAAATTCACATTTTCCTGTTCTAAGCCACATGGAACTTCCAGCATAAAGTAATTTCCTGATTCATAAAATGAAATAAACATCATCATTCCCTCTTACATGTTTCCCGTGCATCTTTTCCTCTATTCAGTTTTAGCACTTAGCAGGTACTTATTACTTTTATTCTAAAAACATCTTCCCTCCCCTACTAGAAACTAAATTTTTGAGGACAGAGATGGTGTCTAATAGATCTTTATATCACCCGATGTGTTTAGTTCCTTACCTTATACCTAGTAAATCTCGACAGATAGATATTAAACGAATGGGTTAATGAACAGAATGTTCTGTATAGAGGGAAAATGGCAAAGTTGACTTCCTGCTGCAGACCCTTCCATCCCATTCCTGAGATCTCCCCTGTATGCTCTTTCATATCAGACTTTGTGTTGGGAAACAACAGAATCAAGAAAATATGAAGGGTAGAAAGCTGGGAAGTTTGTCAAGGGCATACGTAACTTCATGAAATATCAGCTTCAAAGATCAACTTACAACTTTTTCCCCTTTCAGATAAGGAACACAGTGTGTGAGTGAAGTTGGAAAGAGGGAAAAGGCCAAGTAAAGTTTAGTCACTCACCACAAAAGGCAATAAATAGGACCAATGAGAAAGGTACTGGGAAAATGAGTTTCCTTCAGAAAAGCAAACCTTGTCAACAGCATGAGGCAAACCTCAGTCAACACACTAAGTGTGGGGAAGGTAAGAAGATTCCAAGCAACTCAAATACAAAGAAAAAGCTTGTTAAAACATTAGTGACTCTTGTCCACATTTACATGTAAGTTCTATCCATAAGGAAAATATTCTCCCATATTCCACAGCAATCTATCTTTCTTTCTTTCTTTCTTTTTTTAAACATGTAGCCCATTGCCAGCTAACTAGAAGCTGAGGCAGAGATGTTAAACAGCTACTCTGGAACCAAGTTCTTAATATGTGTTCTGAGGGCTAATACTCAGTGAAGCAAGGAGGATGGTGGCCAGATAAAACAGTCACGACTCTCAGATGGAAAATAATGTCGCTGGGCAAGCCAAAGTATAATTTCTCCTATGACGTTTCCCTGCAGGAAGTTCTTCTGAAAAACACCTTCCCAGCACAATAGTCATTGAATCCAATTATATATTTTTAGACACTACTAACCATTCTTTTTTTCTTCCTTTTCTTCCATTTCAAGAAAATTCTGCACATCTGGAAAGAACAGCAATGAAGAACAGGAGCTGGCGCTTTCGTGCTCAGCTCCTACTGGGCATGTTTCATTTAATTTCCTCTGTTTTTATGACACTTTCCTATGCTGCTACTCAAGACGTTCAATAAAACACCTCACCACGTAGGAAGCATAAGGGAAGGAAAACCTAAAAAAAGTCACAGAGGTTTTGAGTGTCTGATCACCACAATGGTCAGCAAAGGCGGGCAGGAGCACATACTCAGGCTTCTAAAAACAACTTCTCTAGGGTCTCCCCTTAGTCTCTGTGTAGAAGCCCTGCCGCCTTTTGCAACTCTGATTCATTGTCACACAAAATGTCTTACTTGCATTCAGCGTCTATAGCCTGCCCACCTCTTCAATGTCAGAAAGAATGAGTACAAATGGCCCTATAGTTGATTCAGTTTTCCAAACTTCTCTCATCCAATCTACAATCAATCAGTTTTTCCATTGAGCAAGTGAGAAGCCATTTCTTTCTAT
>NW_027531987.1:734424-746559 GCF_008692635.1 Crocuta crocuta
TGTGCTCTCTCTCTCTCTCTCTCTCTCTCTCTCTCAAAAATAAATAAGCTTAAGACAAAAAAAAGCAGTAATAAAAAGGAAAACAGATATATACAAGGGAAACCCCATAAGGCTATTGGCTGATATTTCAGCAGAAATTCTGAAAACCAGAGGGGAGTGGCATCATATATTCAAAGTGCTGAAAGAAAAAATATCTGTAGCCAAGAATACTCATCCCAGCAAAGCTATCATTCAGAATATAAGGAGAAAGAAAAAATTTTCTCAGACAAACCAAAGCTAAAGGAGTTCATGACCACTAAACGAGCCCTACAAGAAATATTAAAGAGGATTCTTTGAATGGTGAGTAACAAAGACTAAAAGTAACAGAGAACATCATCAGAAACACCAGCTTTTTTAGGTAACAGAGGGGCGGTAAATTTATATCTTTCAATAATTACTCTGAATGTAAATGGACTAAATTCCCCAATCAAAAGACCTAGGGTAACAGAATGGATAAAAAATAAGAACCGTTTCTGTTGCCTACAAGAGACTCATTTTAGACATAAAGACACCTGCAGATTCAAAGTGACGGAAAAGAGACTCATCTATCATGCTAATGGACATGAAAAGAAAGGAAACAGAAGAAGAAGGAAACAAAGAAAGCCAAAGTAGCCATACTTATATCTGAAAAACTACATTAAAACAAAGGCTGAAACAAGAAATGAAGAAGAGTGTAATATCATAATTAAGAAGTCTATCCATCAAGAAGATGTAGCAATTTTAAATATTTATGCCCCCAACTTGAAAGAACCCAAATACATAAATCGACTAATAACAAACATAAAGAAACCCACTGATAATAATAAAATAATCAGGGGACTTTCACACCCCATTTACAGCAATGGGCAGATCATCTAAGCAGAGAATCAACAAGGAAACAATAGCTTTGAATGACACACCGAACCAGATGGACATAACAGATATATTCAGAACATTTCATCATAAAGCAGAATATACATTCTTTTCAAGTGCACATGGAACATTCTCCAAAACAGATCACATATTGTGTAACAAATCAGCTCTCAAAAAGTACAAAAAGAATGAGATAATCACATGCATTTTTCAGACCACAAGGCTATGAAACTTGAAGTAAGACACAAGAAAAAAATCTGGAAGACAATAAATACATGGAGGTTAAAGAACTTCCTACTAAAGAATGAATGAGTTAGAAGAAACAAAAAAGTACATGGAAGCAAATGAAAATGAAAACATGACAGTACAAACCCTCTGAGATACAGTAAAGGCAGTCCTAAGAGGAAAGTATATTGCAATACAGTCCTAGATAAAGAAGCAAGAAAAGTCTCCAATATACAACCTAACATTAAACCTAAAGGAGATAGAATAGGAACAGCAAATAAAGCCTAAAGCCAGCAGAAGAAGGAAAATATTAAAGACTAGAGCACAAATAAATGATAGAGAAACAACAACAACAAAACAGCAGAGCAAGGGAATTAAGAGCTGGTTCTTTGAAATAATTAACAAAATTGATATAACCCTATCCAGACTTATCAAAAAGCAAAGAGAACAGGTGCAAATAAAGCCCCAAATGAAAGAGGAAAGATCACAACCAACACAACAGAAATACAATAATAAAAGAATAATATGAAAAATTACATGACAACAAATTTAAGTGGGCAATCTGGAAGAAATGGACAAATTCCTAGAAACATACAAACTCTTAACACTGAAACAGGAAGACATAGAAAATTTGACCAGATGCATAACCGGTAAAGAAATTGAATCAGTAATCTAAAATCTCCCAACAAACAGAAGGCCAGGGCTGGATATCAGATATTTAAAGAAGAGTTAACACCTATTCTTTTAAAGCTGCTCCAAAAAATAGAAAGGGAAAGAAAACTTCCAAACTCATTCTACGAGGCCAGCAGTACCTTGATTCCAAAACCAGACAGAGACCCCTACTAAAAGGGAGAACCAGAGACCAATTTCCCTGATGAACAGGGTTGTAAAAATTCTCAACAAGATACTAGCAAACCAGATCCAGCAATATATTAAAAGAATTATTCACCATAGGTCAAGTGGGATTTATTCCTCAGATGCAAGGCTGATTCAATATCCACAAAACAATCCATGTGATTCATCACATTAATAAAAGGATAAGAACCACATGATCTTCTCAATATATGCAGAAAAAACATTTGATAAAATGAATTATTTCTTGATAAAAAGCCTCAAGAAAGTAGGGACAGATGGAACATAACTCAACGTCATAAAGGATATATAGAAAAGACACAGCTAATATCATCCTCACTGGGGAAAAACTGAGAGCTTTTCCTCTACAGTCAGGAACAAGACAGGGATGTTCACTCTCACCATTGCTATTACTATTGGAAGTCCCAGTCTCAACAATCAGACAATAAAAAGAAATAAAAGGCATCCAAATTGGCAAAGAAGAAGTCAAACTTTCACTATCTGTGGATGACATGCTATTCCAATTAGGAAACCCAAAAGATTCCGCCAAAAAGTTGCTAGAACTAATACATGAATTCAGCAAAGTTGCAGGATATAAAAATCAATGTACATAAATCTTTTGGACTTCTATACACCAATAATGAAGCAGCAGAAAAATAAATCAAGGAATCAACCCCATTTACAATTGCACCAAAAACCATAAGATACCTAGGAATAAACCTAACCAAAGACATAAAAGAACTGTACTCTGAGAACTATAGAAAACTTATGAAGGAAATTAAAGAGTACACAAAGAAATGGAAAAGCATTCCATGCTCATGAATCAGAAAAACAAACATCGTTAAAATATCTATACTACCCGAAGCAACCTACACATTTAATGCCATCTATATCAAAATACCCTCAGCATCCCTCACAGAGGTAGATCAAAGAATCTTAAAACTTGTATGGAACCACAAAAGACCCCAAATAGCCAAAGCAATCCTGAAAAAGAAAAACAAAACTGGAGGCATCACAATTCTGGATTTCAAGCTAGATTTAAAAGCTGTAGTCATCAAAACAATATGGTATTGACACAAAAATGGACACATAGTCAACAGAATAGAAAACCCAGAAATGGACCCACAATTATATGGTCAACTCATCTTTGACAAAGCAGGAAAGAATATCCAATGGGAAAAAAGGCAGTCTCTTCAACAAATGATGTTAGGAAAACTGGACAACATGCAGAAGAATGAAACTGAAACACTTTCTTATACTCCACACAAAAATAAATTCAAAATGAATGAAAGACCTGTGAGACAGGAAACCATCAAAATCCTCGCGGAGAAAATAGGCAACTGCTACTCTGACCTTGGCCAGAGAGGTCATGTCTTCTTATGAGACATGTCACTGAAGGCAAGGGAAGT
Organism: Crocuta crocuta; assembly: GCF_008692635.1. NCBI lineage: Eukaryota > Metazoa > Chordata > Mammalia > Carnivora > Hyaenidae > Crocuta > Crocuta crocuta. The sequence continues at coordinate 737,802 of NW_027531987.1, forward strand.
GAAAGCAAATAATGAACTATTGGGATTTCATCAAGATAAAAACTTCCGCACAGCAAAGGAAAGAATCAACAAAACCAAAATCAGCCTATGGAGCAGGAGAAGACATTTGCAACAACACTTCTGATAAAGAGTTAGCATCCAGAATCTGTAAAGAACTTATCAAACTCAACACCCAAAAAACAAACAACCCAGTAAAGAAATGGGCAGAAGACATAAACAGACATTTTTCCAAAGAAGACATCCAGATGGCTTACAGACACATGAAAAGATGCTCTACATCACTCATCATTTGGGAAATACAAATCAAAACCATGATGAGATACCACGTCATATTTGTCAGAATGGCTAAAATTAACAACACAGGAAACAACAGGTGTTAGTGAGGATGTAGAGAAAGGGGACCCATGGTGCATTGCTGGTGAGAATGCAAACTGCTGCAGCCACTCTGGAAAATAGTAAGGAGGTTTCTCAAAAAGTTGAAAACAGAACTACCCTATGATCCAGCAATTGCACTACTAGATATTTACCCAAAGGATACAAAAATGCAGATTTTAAGGGGCACGTGACCCCAATGTTTAGAGCAGCATTATAAACAAAAGCCAAACTATGGAAAGAGTTCTAATGTCCATTGACTGTTGAATGGATAAAGAAGAGGTGCTATATATATATATATAATGCCCTATTATTCCTCCATCAAAAAGAATGAAATTTTGCCATTGTCAAAGACATGGATGGAGCTAGAGTATAGTATGCTAAGCAAAATAAGTTAGTCAAAGAAAGAAAAATACCATATGATTTTACTCATAAGTGGAATTTAAGAAACAAAGCAGTCGAAGTTATGGGAGGGGAAAAAAAGAAAAAAGAGAGAGGGAAACAAATCATGAGAGACTTTAAAGATAGAGAACAAACTGAGGGTTGTTGGAGGGGAGGTAGTGGGGGGATGGGCTAGATGAAGATGGGTATTAGGAGGGCACTTGTTGGGACACCTGGGTGGCTCTGTCAGTCAAACATCAGACTATGGCTCAGGTCATGGTCTCATAGTTCGTGAGTTCAAGCCCCATGTTGGGCTTTCTGCTGACAGTCCAGAGCCTGCTTCACATCTTCTGTCTCCCTCTCTCTCTCTGTCCCTGCCTCATGTGCGCACTCTCTCTCTCTCTCTCTTTCTCTCTCTCTCTCTCAAAAATAAACAAACATTAAAAAGAAATGAGGACACTTGTGGCACCTGGGTGGCTCAGTCACTTAACTGTCTGACTTCACCTTAGGTCATGATCTCACAGTTTGTGACTTCAAGCCCCATATCAGGTTCTGTGCGGATAGCTCAGAGCCTGGAGCCTGCCTCATGTTCTGTGTCTCTCTCTCCCTCTCTCTGTCCCTTCCCTGCCCTTACACACACACACTCTCTCTCTCAAACATAAATAAACATTAAAAAAAAAAAAAGGAGGGCACTTGTTATGATGAACCCTGGACGTTTTATGTGAGTGATGAATCACTGAATTCTACTCCTGAAACCAATAATACACTGTATATTAACTAGAATTTAAATAAAAGTTTGAAAAGAAAAAAAAGGAGTGTATGCAGCCAATCCTTTATGTATGAGACTTTGGTATAGAGTTGAGCTGGCATAAAAAAATCAATCATAAAGAATAAAATATTTGTTAAATCATATTAGAAGAAATGGCTTCATTAGGTAGAGAAAAATGAGCCTACTTCATATCACATTACAAAATAAAGTCCTGATGGTCTGTTGAGCTAAATATTAAAAGCAAATCTATAATGCTAATGAGAGATATGCCTTTATATCTATCAATTTTTATGAAAAGATTTCTAAAAATATCATTAGCCAATAGTGTCATAAATACCCAAATTCTGAATTGTATTAATCTTGCTCTGTTTAGCATGTTTACATTCAAAAAGAGGCTAGATCTTCAAAGAGAGAGTGTCCAACCCTATAAAAGTAAGAGAATAGGTTTCAAAGAGGCCATTAGATTTGGTATCCAGTAACTTGTTTGAAAGTTTAGAAAAGGAATTTCACTAGCCAGCTGGAGGCATACTCTTAAAAGCACCCAAAGCATTCTGGACATACTATAGGTGTGGACTCAGCTTCACCAAACATTTGGCAGCCAACAAGCATTTCTCGTCAAGCCGTTGAGAAATAAAGAAATGCTGTTTATTTTCATTTTATTTGGAGATGCAAACAGGGTCCTGTAGCCAAAGCAAAACTTGGAACCATTTTGGATTTTGGTCTCTGAGCTTAGGTTTACTTTTGTGTTTAATAAAAGAGTCCATAGTACTTTTGACAATCAGCGGTTTCCCCCAGGTCCTAGCTAACATTATCCCCCTTCTCAAAACAGGCTCTTGCAGCCAGCCTGTGGTAAACAATTCCTGAAAGCGCAATAACAACGGCCGCACTTGCCTCCTCAATTACTGCTCTGCCATCTTCCCAGCTCATGTTGTAAACATTCTGGAATGAAGACTCTATAAACCCAAGCTATTGGGTTCCATAAGGGAACATGTCATTAAAAAAGAAAAGGTTTATAAAGGCATTATTTTCTTTTGCCAGGATAATTGAATGTATTCTTCTTTCCTCATGATTCATTCTAAATGGTAAGAGTTTTATTTTCAGAAAATATTTTTGAGGCCTTTGGAATTTAGTAGTAAATACAGAAAATAATCCATCCAGCATTCTAAATAATGGGACAGAGAACATATTGTATGTGTGTCAGCCTATAGAGAGAAACCTGCAGCTAATTTATATAAGAATAGATTTTGTCACTGTAGCAGAAGAGGACTTTCACACTGCCTGACCGCTTTGGGGAGCAGTCCTCTTGGACAGAAAAGTCAGAAGGGCAGAAGATAACATTTCTACTTAACATGTGAAAATAAAATTCCAATAGTGAGGATTTTCAGAAGGAAGTGTGGACTCTCTTCAGGAATAGTGAGTTCCATGTCGCTAGAGGTATTCAGGCAGGAGTTTGGTAGTTGTAAACAAACAAACAAACAAACAAAACTATAAAAGCATTCGGATGGCCCCAGTCACTTTCCAGTGCTAAGAGTCTATATTTCTGAAAATTCATGTGGTGGCTACAGTTGTATACACCCTCATAAGGCACATGTAATTCTCCAGACTCAAGGGTCAATAAATTGGGCTTGGACTTCACCTGAAGCACATAAGCTGGTGAGGACAAGTGGAGGCGCTCATATGCTTCTTGACTCCAAAGAACATTCTCAAGGAGTCAGAGTTAGAACAAGGGGGAGAAACGAAAGACATAAATCTTTCAGTGAGCATCACTGGTGTGGGAAACTCGTGCAGCCTTCCCTACATTAGAAACGCGTGACACAAATAGTCCTCATAAGCTCTTTGTCAGGGATTGTGTGTACATCGTTTTTCCTCATTTGAGTTCTTTTCCTCCCACCCTATCTCTAACCATGAAAATTCACATTTTCCTGTTCTAAGCCACATGGAACTTCCAGCATAAAGTAATTTCCTGATTCATAAAATGAAATAAACATCATCATTCCCTCTTACATGTTTCCCGTGCATCTTTTCCTCTATTCAGTTTTAGCACTTAGCAGGTACTTATTACTTTTATTCTAAAAACATCTTCCCTCCCCTACTAGAAACTAAATTTTTGAGGACAGAGATGGTGTCTAATAGATCTTTATATCACCCGATGTGTTTAGTTCCTTACCTTATACCTAGTAAATCTCGACAGATAGATATTAAACGAATGGGTTAATGAACAGAATGTTCTGTATAGAGGGAAAATGGCAAAGTTGACTTCCTGCTGCAGACCCTTCCATCCCATTCCTGAGATCTCCCCTGTATGCTCTTTCATATCAGACTTTGTGTTGGGAAACAACAGAATCAAGAAAATATGAAGGGTAGAAAGCTGGGAAGTTTGTCAAGGGCATATGTAACTTCATGAAATATCAGCTTCAAAGATCAACTTACAACTTTTTCCCCTTTCAGATAAGGAACACAGTGTGTGAGTGAAGTTGGAAAGAGGGAAAAGGCCAAGTAAAGTTTAGTCACTCACCACAAAAGGCAATAAATAGGACCAATGAGAAAGGTACTGGGAAAATGAGTTTCCTTCAGAAAAGCAAACCTTGTCAACAGCATGAGGCAAACCTCAGTCAACACACTAAGTGTGGGGAAGGTAAGAAGATTCCAAGCAACTCAAATACAAAGAAAAAGCTTGTTAAAACATTAGTGACTCTTGTCCACATTTACATGTAAGTTCTATCCATAAGGAAAATATTCTCCCATATTCCACAGCAATATATCTTTCTTTCTTTCTTTCTTTTTTTAAACATGTAGCCCATTGCCAGCTAACTAGAAGCTGAGGCAGAGATGTTAAACAGCTACTCTGGAACCAAGTTCTTAATATGTGTTCTGAGGGCTAATACTCAGTGAAGCAAGGAGGATGGTGGCCAGATAAAACAGTCACGACTCTCAGATGGAAAATAATGTCGCTGGGCAAGCCAAAGTATAATTTCTCCTATGACGTTTCCCTGCAGGAAGTTCTTCTGAAAAACACCTTCCCAGCACAATAGTCATTGAATCCAATTATATATTTTTAGACACTACTAACCATTCTTTTTTTCTTCCTTTTCTTCCATTTCAAGAAAATTCTGCACATCTGGAAAGAACAGCAATGAAGAACAGGAGCTGGCGCTTTCGTGCTCGGCTCCTACTGGGCATGTTTCATTTAATTTCCTCTGTTTTTATGACACTTTCCTATGCTGCTACTCAAGACGTTCAATAAAACACCTCACCACGTAGGAAGCATAAGGGAAGGAAAACCTAAAAAAAGTCACAGAGGTTTTGAGTGTCTGATCACCACAATGGTCAGCAAAGGCGGGCAGGAGCACATACTCAGGCTTCTAAAAACAACTTCTCTAGGGTCTCCCCTTAGTCTCTGTGTAGAAGCCCTGCCGCCTTTTGCAACTCTGATTCATTGTCACACAAAATGTCTTACTTGCATTCAGCGTCTATAGCCTGCCCACCTCTTCAATGTCAGAAAGAATGAGTACAAATGGCCCTATAGTTGATTCAGTTTTCCAAACTTCTCTCATCCAATCTACAATCAATCAGTTTTTTGAGCAAGTGAGAAGCCATTTCTTTCTATCTTTTTATTTACAGAGAAGCAAGAACTAGTTATGGATATTATCTAGAGCAAGCCCATGGTCTGGTCAAGACGAGGAGGAATTAGATGTGGGATAAATAGGTCAAGAGCTGAGTCATGACCTAGGCTTTCAGCACAATGGGGAAGCAAGCACAAGGCTGAATGACTGGGTGCCTGGGGAAGCCATTTGTTTAGAGAAGGATCCGAAGTAAATGAACAACACTTAGCACCTAGTCTCTGGGCACTGATTACCGAAGAAGAAACTGTCTTTTGCTTATTTACAATAGGTGAATGAGTTCCAGCTTCTCACTGGATGTGAGGTGAGGGGAGTCTATGACAGTACTGGGTGTCCACAATATGTGAGAAAAAAAGAAAAACACAAAAGAGGAGGACGCAGGCATGAAAGTCAAATTCCAGCCACTCCGTAAACTTTTCAGTGGATGACCTGGGGCCTATTTTACATATCCTAAATTAACATTTTCCTTTACCACACTTTCTCCTTGATCCAAGTATACTGCCAGCTAAAAGGAGAACAATTTCCCTGTCATATCTCTATGGGGAAGGGTGATGAATAAATCCCTTGGTTTATTTTTTAATTGTTTTCTTATTCGTCAAATATTTGTAAATTTGTCTTCAATTCAGGCAGGCCTCTGATAGACACTAAGCTTAGAATGCTCTTATTCTTAAGATTTAATTTTTAAGTTTTACAGTGGAAAGACCACAACATGAGATCTACCTCTTAAAACTTTAATTAAATGTACACTATGTTATTGACTATAAGCATGATGTTGTACAGCTGGTCTCTAGAGTGTACTCATCTTAACTGAAACTTTAGGCCCACTGCTTAGTTAACTCCCAATTTCCACCCCATTGTCCAGCCTCTGGCAACCACCATTGCAGGCTTTGATTCTACGAATTTGACTATTTTAGATATCTCATATATGTGACATCATTCAGTATGTCATTTTGTGACTGGCTTATTTGAATTGGCATAACATCCTAACAGTTTGTCCATATTGTCACATATTGCAGTTTCTGACTTTTGAAGGCTGAGTAGTATTCCACTATACGTATATACCACAGTTTCTTTATCCATTCAACTGCTGATGGATTTTTAAGTTATTTCCATGGCTGTTGTGATTAGTGCTATAGGACCACTAATATCTCTTCAAGACTTTGATTTAGATTCTTTTGGGTAAATATCCAGAAGTGGGATTACTACTTCACATGGTAGTTCTATTTTTATTTTATTTTTTGCATAAAGGTTGTATATATGTAAAGTGTATGACATGATGTTTTTATATGGTTACTACAGTCAGGTTAATGCACATAGTTACATAGTTAGCATTTTTTGTTATTGCTGTGAGATCACCTGAAATCTAGCCTCTAAACAAATTTCCAGTATACAATACAGTACTATAAACTATAAACTGTAGATTAGGTCTCTAGATGTATTCGTCCTATATAACTGAAGCTTTGTACCCTTTGACCAATATGTCCCCATTCCTCCACCTTATAGCCCCTGGTAAAGAGTATGCTCCCTGCTTCTAGGTATTAAAAAAGTATTTTTTAGATTCCACATAAAAAATGAGATCATGCAGTGTTCTTCTTTCTGTGCCTGGCTTATTTCACTCAGCATAATGTCCTCCATTTTCATCCATGTGGTCACAGATGGCAGGAGCTCCTTCTTTTTAAAAGCGCAGTAATATCCCATTGTATGTATATACCCAAATTTCTTATTTATTTATTCATCAGTCAATGGGAATGAATGCTCCTATAATGCTACATTATGCTGCTATAATGAATATGGGAGGAAAGGTATCTTTTCAAAGTACTTCAAAGTATTTTATTTCCTTCAGGCGTATAACCTGAAGAGAGATTTCTAGGTCATATGATAGCTTTATTTTTTAATGGTTATTTATTTATTTTGAGAGATGGAAAGAGAGAGAGAGAGAGATCGACCATGAGTAGGGGAGGGGCAGAGAGAGAAGAAGAGAGAAAATTCCAAGCAGGCCCCTCACTGTCAGCTTGGAGCCCAGTGATGTGCTTGATCTTATGAACTGTGAGATCATGACTTGAGTCGAAACCAAGAGTTGGACACTTAACTGGCTGAGCAACCCAAGGTACCTTGGTAGGTCTATTTCTAATGTTTTGGGGAAGTTGAATACCGTTTTCCATAGTGTGTTCCAATTTACAATCTCCTCAATAGTATATAAGTGTTCCCTTTTCTCTACATCCTCACCAACATTTGTTATTTCTTATCTTTTTGATAACAGCCATTTTAACAGGTATGAGGTGATATCTCATTGAAGTTTTGATTTGCGTTTTCCTGATGATTAGTGATGTTGACAACTTTTTTATATACCTGTTAGCCCTTTGTGTACCTTCCCTGGAAAAATACCTATTCAGATTCTTTGTCCATTTTTAAATTGGGTTGTCTGTTTCACTATTGAGTTGTATGAGTTCCTGATTTATTTTATACTAACACCTTATCAAATACATGGTTTTCAAATATTTTCTCCCATCCCCTAGGTTGCCATGCCATAGACTGCCTTTTCATTTTGCTATAGTTTCCTTTGCAGATACTTTTTAGTTTGACATAATCCCACTTGTTTATTTATGCCTTGCTTGCCTGAGTTTTTAGTGCCATGACCAAAAAAATGCCAAGGTCAATGGCAAGGAGGCTTCTCCCTATGTTTTCTTCAATATGTATATATGGCTTCAGGTCCTATGTTTAAGTCTATAAGCCACTTGAGTGGATTTTTGTATATAGTGTAAAAGAAGGGTCCATAAATCTCTCGAGTTAAAACAACAAAATCCAATTTCTTTGCTTCTTCTTTCCTACATTTCCATTTTTCCCTCCATCCTTTCCTCCATTTCTTCCTTCCTTTCTTCCTAATTTAGTAGACAAACCACTAGATAAAGATGTGAAATCTGTTATCCACACATTTATAGGAACAGCAACCTGGAAAGAGCTTCCATAATTTGAGTGAGGTAAGGAGACTGTCTGGGGGAGCTGGTGGCCAGGCACTGGATAATGGAGCATGACCAATCTGGGGAAGATATCTGACAGGGGAAGTGGGTAGTGGCAATCTGGTGTGGAATATTAGACACTGGGTTAGGTGAAGATGTCATCATGCGGGAGATTAAAAAAAAAAAAATGTCATCCATGTGGGAGTCAGTATTACAAGGTACTGAGGAACCAAGCAGATTGAGGAGTTTGTCTACACCAGTCATGGAGGATGGGGAGGGTGGACGGGAGAGCGATGACGGCTTTAATAAGAGTTGGGTACATTTTGAAAGGAAATAATCAAATAATTATATACATTGAGAATAAATGAGTCAGATTTTTTTTTTTGCTGCTGAAGAAGGAAGTTACAAATGTGGAAAAAGGTAAAACTAGAATAAACCCTGCAATGTTGGACTGGAAATGGAAATATTAATGTGAATTCATAGTTTTCAACTGATAGATCATAGATAGATATGGATATAGATATATACAAAGATAATATAATATATATGTATATATCTAAATCTATGTATATATAACATATATAAATATATAATAATATATATTAGTATTATATTATATACATTTATATAATATATTATATAAACATATAATGTGTATA
>NW_027531987.1:746580-762082 GCF_008692635.1 Crocuta crocuta
AGCTCTGTCCTGAGACATTCTAAAAGCAGAGATATTTCATGTGAAATAAGCATATCTTTCACTTAGCTCTTACTTTATTAATACCATTCTCCACTAAAAGAAACCAGGGTACCTTGGAGAAATTTCTGACTCCTTGGCTGGGGAAGAGAAAAAAGAGATGAGCCAGGAAAATTTTGTTGTACCAGAAAATAAAGAAATGTTTCAAAAATGATGAAACCAATGTCAAAAAGATACATGAACCAGTGTGAGACTCCTTTTAGGCTAATCTGGAATATTTAAATATCAAAATAAATAGTAACAGATTATAACCAATTGAATAAAAGAAATCCATTAACTCCATGCAGATATGAATGAGAAGTGGAAGATTTTCTTTCACTAGTCAAATGTCACTTAATAAATACAGAAAGAACCACCATCACAGTAATAAATAACCCTGGCAAAAATATCAATGCATGTCAAACATTTGGGTGAAAGTTAGATGATATACAGGAATTTTACATAGATTTGGTGAACTTCTGCACAAAACACTTAACAATTAGAAGGGTAGAAGAGAGAATCTTTACAATGGAGAAACCTGGAGGAAACTACCTTAATCAAGTGGTTATGTTTAATATCACCAGTAACGACACATATTGCATTTGCTGATAACTTGATGAGGTGCAATGAGAATAACGCTATATCATTTTTTCCTGATATTCCTGCCAAGAATAGTCAACTTAAATATAGACAAGAAGAAAAGTCAAACCTACATTGAGAAACATACTACAAAATAACTGGCCTGTAACTTTTAAAGTTCAAGTCATGCAAGTCAAGTAAAGATGAAGGAATGAATCCCAGTTGAACAGGACTGAACAGACTAAATGCCAACTAAACAGAACTAGATCCTTTTCTATAAGGGCTATTATTGGAAAATGGTGAAAATTAATAAAGTCTATGGACTAAATGGTAGCAATGTGTCTATTTTAAATTCCTAATTTTGATGGCTATATTTTAGTTAGGTTAGAATGATGTCTTTGTGAGAAATTCGTATGTAGGAGGTGATAGGGCATCAAGTCAGTATCTTAACACAAAATGATTTAGGAAAAAGAAAACAAAAGCTCGATACTGTTCCCTTAACCTCTTTTTAAGTTTTGAATTATTTTAATAAAAGGTAAACATACTCACAGAAGTACAGATAAACTTGGGGAAATCTGAACAAGAGCAAGAAATTGAATCAAAGTTATAAACTGGCTGTGATGCTGTATTATAGTTTTGCAAAGTGTTTCCATTGAGGGAAATAGGTAAAGGGTATATGGAAATTTCTTATCAGTTTTTAACAACTTTATGGGAATCTGCAATTATCTCAAAATTTTTAATTATGAGAAAAATGAGATTAAGAGCCATGACACTGGTATTATACTCATTAAACACATTAAGAAAACAGAGTGTGGAATTTAAATAAAAACTTTACAAAAAGAAACTAAAGTGACAGTTTAAATAATGCTGAAGATTCAACTGTTAGTAAATAGAAGAAATGGAATTGGATTAGAATTTTGTCTGGCTTTACAGCTGAAAGACAGTCTTGCTAAAAACAATTTTAGAAGAAAGATTCCAAATATACTCAGTCACTGTTATTAATGAAAACTAATAAATGAACATTTTTTATTAAATGGATTTAAAAATTCTCTGGTCAGGCCATGGGGTACATAAGTTTGATTACTAAGATCCCACAGTACTCAAAGTTCAATATAAACCTGCAAATAACATTTTCACAATTCGGCTACAAGGAGTGTCCTAACTCCCTAAATGGAGTCCAAAGTGCAGGAAAATTCTGTCTTTGGTATTTTCGTGGCAGAATTTATAACTTATAAACCAAACAGTTAACATGAAAATACTCGAGTATTCGAGTAGAAGAATGGACTCAAGATGTACGGGTGAGTATGTGGATTTTCTAAGATGATTTTATCCTTTGAAAGTAACAAATGTATAGTGTTATATGCATAGAATATGTTCTCTGAGGAAGACAGATTCTTCTACAAGGAAATCACATTACAAGGCAAATAAACTTATTGCCGATTGTCCTTTCTCTGAAAACAAGGCTTCTGCTCTAATGTTAGAACTTCAGCTGCAGCACATAGAAACATCACTTACAGACAGAAGCGTGGGGTTCCCTGTACCTGAAGAATGGCTACCAATTGGAGAAACACCCCACATACCTTCGTGGAAGTACACTGGAAGGTCAATTATTATTTAGTATTTAATAAACATTATTAAAAATAGAAATTGGAAAGATATAAACTGGTCACAGAGAAGATGTTTCTGATTTTCTCTGGTCCCAATAATGGGGGGAAAAAAAAAAAAGACTGTAACATCTGAATCCATTCAGGAAAGTTCAAGAATGCAATCAACTTTCTTCTCCCAATCTGACATAAAGCTTAGAATATTATTCACGGAAAATATGTCTCAAAAACAAAGAAACACAATAATAGCAAATACTGGGTAGCCTTCTCTAAATTTTCCAAAGTTGGCAAAATTGACCTAGCTAAAAATTTAAAGGACAGCTTGGATATATTTACACTGATATTTTATTTTATATTTGATTTGATTTATTTATTTTGAGAGAGAGAGAGGAGACTGCAAGTGGGGGAGAGGCAGAGGGAGACAGAGAATCTTAAGCAAGTTCTACGCCAAGCAAGGCCTGATGTGGGCTCATGGATCATGACCTGAGCTGAAAGTAAGAGTTGAACACTTAACTGACTGAGCCATCCAGGTGCCCCTATACTGATATTTTTAAAAATATATATCTTTATGTATTTTGTAGGTTGCAACTCAAAGATTTTTAAAAAATTTTCTTCTGGGAAGTATATTTCAAGTTTCTATATTTGTCTACCAGGTGTACGGAGATAGCTGGGCTAAGTCCTCATATTAACCTCTAGACTTCCTACAAGAATGATTAACTAAGAGATTTAAAGCAATGCTCGTTTTCTATTCTTTTAAAACACCAAGAGTGCTTAAAGAGCTATACTTAGTGTCTACTAGAATTACTATCTAGTGCATTTAAATAATGCGCATTTAAATGAATAATATATAATTTAGGTCAGATTTTTTTTCTACATTAAGTGTGATTAAATACATTTTCCCCTAATCTTCAATTATTATTCATGCTGGTTTTCTCTCATTCTTGAGTAAAATTAGCTCATCCCTAGTCTTTACTGGGTCATACAGATTTTATGGTACTTGTCACTGGCTCCTCATGTGGGAGTTAAAATACCTTACTTAAGTATGAAAAATTTTATACCCTTTTTCTCTATCTTCTGTAGACTTCTAGTTCTCCTTATTATCCCTCTATTAAGAGAGACATAATTAATTTCCTCTTGAAAGCTATCGGTGCAAAGTTATAACTTACCTTTCAAGTTTCAACTTTTCCCTCTGCTCGTCCACTTCCTTATGTTCCAAAAGAAATTATGTAGCTGAGCAATATAACGGTCTGGAAACAATGATGAAAGTCTTTTTAAATCTTCACATAAATGTTATTTGAACCTGTATTTTAAATTTTTTTCTCTAGGTGACTTTCCCAATGAGATATTTTACACTATTGTTTTTTTACCTCCTCCCCCCTTAGTCGTCTAAATGTTTCTTAAACTAGAGCACATTAAGAAACTATTTAAATATGGGGGTGCCTGGGTGGCTCAGTCGGTTGAGTGTCCAACTTTGGCTCAGGTCATGACCTCATGGCTTGTGGGTTCGAACCCCACATCGGGCTTTGTGCTGACAGTTCAGAGCTTGGAGCCTGCTTCGGATTCNTTGGCTCAGTCAGTTGAGTGTCCAACTTTTGGCTCAGGTCATGACCTCATGGCTTGTGGGTTCGAGCCCCACATCGGGCTTTGTGCTGACAGTTCAGAGCTTGGAGCCTGCTTCGGATTCTGTGTGTTGCCTCTTCTCTCTCCCCAGCTGTGCTCTCTTTCCCTCTGTCTCAAAAATAAACATTAAAGAAAAAACTATTTAAATATCTTTAACTGTTTTTTCAAGCAAAGGGGGAAAGTAAAATACTAGGGGAAAATTTAAGAGACGTGGCTCAGCTAGTAAATAGGCATTATTACACATATGTTCAGAAAACATTTTTCAGACTTCAAATATTGACCATACTTTCTCTCCCCACACGTATATTTTCAGGGTGAGTTAAAATGCTAATATTATATAGTGTGGTCATTGAACAATTTCCTATTTCGACTCTATCCTTGGAGAAACCTGGGTCAGTAGATGACAGTGAAAGAATTTGAAAGAATGTCTGAGATCATACATTTGATTTTCGCTTTTATTTTTTAAAAGTTTATTTTATTTATGAGAGAGAGAGAGAGACAGAGACAGAGAATTGCAAGCAGGCTACATGCTGTCAGCACAGAGCCTGATGCGGGGCTCGAACTCAAGAACTGTAAGATTATGACCTGAACCAAAACCAAGAGTCGGACACAACCAACTGAAACATCTAGGCTCCCCTGAGATCATACATTACAAAATTTTTTTTTTCCTTTGGTTTTGAGGCTTCTTTCCTTATGGAGAATTTGGAGAAGTCAGGTCGGGGTACAAGTACTGTGAAGGAAGAGCTTAGATTCATTAGCTCTGCTTTAGGCCTCAAGGAAAAGAACAGGTGCAGTTCTTGAGGTTTCCACAGCTGGCCAGCTGAATGAACATTTGGCAAACAGATTGGATTATGACAGAAGCCCAGTCAGGAACAAATAGTGGTATTTGTAGGGGCATATTCTTTATCCTCTCCTTTGGGAGCTTAAGAGTAATCAACAGGTACGTGGATATGTCTGTAAGACCAGTGAAGGCACTAACACTGCATTTGGTGGAGCTAGCAGAATGGGACTCCCAAATCCGGAAAATGTGGGCAGCATTCCATATTGAGTGTCATTCATTGTTTTGAGAATAGCAAGTGCCTTGATTAATTATAAAATCCTGGTGCCCCTGGGTAGTTCAGTTGGTTAAGAGCATCTGACTTGACTTCAGCTCAGGTCATGATCCCACAGCTTGTGGGGTCAGGCCCCGTGTCAGGCTCTGCACTGACAACACGGAGCCTGCTTGGCATTCGTTCTCTCTCTCTCCTTCTCTCTCTGCCCTCTGCTGCTCTCCCTCTTTCTCTCAAAATAAATAAATAAACATGTAAATAAAATCCTCAGTAAGGGAAATGCTGAAATGTGATCTTACCGCTTTAGATTTTAGGTTGAGGTGCCAAGAAGACAAGAAGTAAAAGTTATTCTAAAAGATTGTATCATTCAGAGAGAAGTGAATAGATAATTGTCATAGGAAGCTGATTCTGGGCTCATCGACAAAGAAAAATCAATATAATCCTTCCTTACATGAGATAAGCCTTTTCTTTTACTATTGATAGTGTGTCAGGGAATTTAAAATATCTATTGCCTAAGATGCTTAAGAAAATTTATGAAAAAACAAAACACTTCTGAACATGAAAAGCAAATATATTTCTATTTTAATTCTTTTTAATATTCATTCATTCTATGCACTTACAATTTGTAAAAAATTATTTTATTTCATTATTTGTTATCTTATTTTGACTTCTGCAATTCACAAAATATTTATGCTTCTAAATGCTAGCATCATTTTATAGATCATTTTAATATAAATGTTGGTATATTATCCATGCAGTCTGATATGCAACAGTATTATTACACTTAAACAGGTTGCTGTGAGGGAGGAATGAGCTGGTACAGAGCTCATTATATGGTTAGGCAGCACTGCAATTAATCTTTGAAGTCTTATCATGTAATGATAACATAATTGTTTTTGTGTTTTTGTGCATTTTATTTGGTATGGCTTGTGATTTCTATTTCCTTCTGGGTAAGTTTGTTTTGTTTTGCTTTGAATTATAACAACTGCCTATTCAACAGATTGTGCTGGGTGACTTTATATATTTGTGTCTATATGTGTATGTGTTTGGGATCAAGCTTTTATCAGCTATATTTGTCATATATCCTGTCATTTCCCTGTGTCATTTCCCTATTATAATTTATCAGAATTAGTTCCATTTTTATATATTTAAACATTCATTGGTTGCGTTCCCTTTGATGATACTTTTCTTTTTTTTTTTTTTAAATGTTTTATTTATTTCTAGGAGAGAGAGAGACAGCATGAGCAGGGGAGGGCCAGAGAGAGAGGGAGTCACAGACTGAAACAGGCTCCAGGCTCTGAGCTGGCAGTCAGCACAGAGCCAGCCGCGGGGCTCGAACCCAAGAACGGCGAGATCACGACCCAAGCGAAAATCGGATGCTTAACCGACTAAGCCACCCAGGCGCCCCTCTTAAGAATATTGCACTTACTTCCTCACTCACACAGGTCTTTATCAAAACAGAATTGGGGGCAATGTGACATGAGAAAGTCATCTATAGAGAAAAATAAACTGAAATAACGTATTTTCCCACCAAGGTTATGAATAATCCTGAAGTCTCTAGGCTTAATTTACCATTTTCTAGGGTATATTTTGTCTACTGACAATGAGTTAAAGTAAGTTTTTTAACCAAAAATTTATAAACAAATATCCCTAACAATTTATATGTTTCTGTTTGTATTTATACTTGTTTGTATTTATATCTTTCAAAATTTACATGAAAATATATTTTAATAATTCTTTTTATACCAGGATAATTTCAACTGCATAAACATTTAAGTGTACAACTTTTCAAGTGTGAGAACTTACAATTTTTTGATCATTTATCTTAATACTGGGACTCTATTTCACTGGCAACTACCCACCAGAACAAAATATAGTATTCTCTCTGTCTCTCTCTTGCTCTCCATCTCTCCCTGTAGATAGTCCTAGAGTAAACATTAACCATCTAGATCAGATTTTTCAAAGTTTTTCTCCCATGCATTTACCTGCTTCAGATCACATGAGATGGTTATTAAAATGTGGGTCCAACAAACCTCATGAATTAGTTTCTGTGGTGGAGCCTCAGGTACCTGAAATCTTAACAAGTCCTCTGGGGACTGTTATATACAATAGAAAGTGAAAACCAAGATTCCAGGGATTTTCCTTCTCCAATCTCAGTAACACCAAATATAATAAGAGTTCCATAACCAAGTTAGAGAATATTTTTAAAATAATCAATATTTATGGATGAGTTAGAAATTATTTTTCTACACTGATATAAAAGTTGTTAAATATTCTGTCCAGAGATATGAAATAAAGAAACTTAGTTTCTTTACCTACAATAATATGTAAGTGAGCATTACTAGATATGTGAGTTTCTTTAATTTACTATTTAAAAAAATACTGAACGATAGCAGACATACACAAAAGTACCCAAGGCCTAAGAATAAGCTCGATATATTGTCACAAAGCAACACACCCACCTAAGTAGCACACATAGCAAAAAAGAAAACAGAGTTGGAACACATTCTTCCACTATCCTTCACCGCCATCTCCTTTTCTGACTACTATAGACAGAACACCACAGGTTAGTTCAGGCTAAGTTTGAACTTTATGTACACAGAGTGTACATTATATGCCCTTCTTTTCCTGGCATATTTTCCTCAGCATGATCTTTGTAAGATACATCCCTGTTATTGCCTCTTGCTATTCTTATCACTATATAGCATTCCATTTTATGAATATTCCACACTTTATCATAGATAGAAATTACTGGGTCAAGAACATGAGTAGTTTCCTAGCCAGTAATGTGTATGCTTAACGTTAGTCAATGATGTGCTGAATGCTTAACAACTAGGTCTCTGGGGTGGGGAAAACAAGCAAACTCAAGATTTGTAGCATTTGTCAATTTCTGTGGTGTAAATGTTCTCCCTTTGTCAATTTCAGTCAATCAGTCGGGGATTTCACAAACCAGTGGAGTCTGCTCCAGCATACCTTAACAGATACTGCCAAATTTTCCAAGAACGTGGACAGCCCTGTGTAAGAATTCTAATTATTCTCACACTTGACAGGGGCTTTTCTGTTGTTTTTGTTGTTCTGTTTGTTTAGCACATCTGGTGGGTATATAGTGATACTTATTATGGTTTTAATTTGGATTTCTCTGACAACAGATGATGTACAGTATTTTTCCATATATATACATATATATTGGTCATTTGGATATCCATTTCTGTGAAGTGCCATCCATTTATTGGAAATATGGTATCGAATTTTTCTACTGAGTTGTCTGCCTTTTCCTTATATTTCTGTATGAGTTTTTAAAATGTCAGCTACTAAAATGAGAGTTTCTCTCATTCATCATAACTCTCCTGTACAGCTGGATATCTATTAGGGAGTCTCACACTATTGGGCATAGACTTTGGGTTGCGGATTGACCGGGCCCACGGAGTCTTTTCATTCACTGATTTTTAAAAGTGTAAATCAGAGCATAATGTTCTTCACTTAAAAACCTTCTAATGACTTCTTTTTGAAGTTAGGATGAAAACATTCTTTTGTACGACATACGCTTCCCTACGTGATCTGTCAGACTTTTGCCTACCTGGTGCCCTTACCTTCTGTCACTTCATCCCCTGGGCCTGCTCCTAGAACATGCTGGGCTCCCTCCTGACTCAGGGCTTCTGAACTCACTCCTTTTTCTGTGCCTGGAATGATCTCTCAGGTTTGCACATGGCTCTCTGCTTCTCACTATTTAGTTCCCAACTAAAATATCCTCAGACAGGCCTTTCCTGACCACCCAAATAAAGGTAACCTCTTTTTAGAAACCCTTAATCCAATTACCTTTTTCACAGCAACTACTACCATGAGAAATGGTCTTATTTGTTTGTTTATATATCTATTTTCTGTCTTCTGCTTTTTAAATAATGTGCTGTATGAAAGACACTCAATCTCTTTGTTTCACCCCTGTATCCAGTGCTTAGAACATGGCCAGGTACATAATTAGAACTGTCAAATAAATATTTGTACTTTCAAAAAACACACAATTTTGGTTTCTTCCTAAACTTTGGCTCCTAGAACACTGTGAGCAATTACAAAACATTGTTTGGTTCTTAGCCATTTTTCTTAAAAGGATTCTTTGCTCTTTTCAAAGGTGTTCTCTTTCCTATCTTAACTCAACTATTCTGAAAGGATTTTTCTCCTCTGATGATTCAAGTCAGTGCAGATCCTTTATGCCTCTGTAAGATGCACAGTTTGAGCTGCTGGGACTGAGGGAGAATTAGAAAAGATGCAGAAGGCAACACGTACGTGTGCGATATACCAAACACAGTTCTAGGTGACAGGAATGCAACAGTGAACTAAATAGGCAGACTTAGAGGGAACACAAAGTTAGGGACCAGTGCAATCTTCACAAGACAGGAAATGGCACATGAAATAAGTGTCAACATGAGGATATCCTTCTGAGAGATAATAACAGACAAAGGTGGCAAGGAAAGTGAGAAACACAAGATTACGTAGAAGGTCCAAGTGAATTCTTGAAACTAGTCTTCCTTCTCAAAGTTTCTACTTAAGTTCCAGTTAGCTAACGTACAGTGTAATATATGTTTCAGGTGTAGAATATAGTGATTCAACATTTCCATATATCACCTGGTGCTCATCACAACAAGCACCCTCCTTAATCCCCATCACCTAGATAAACCATGCCCCTGAGTTTCTTTTAAAATTACGTGCAAATCTTGCTGCCACTGTCACAGCATCTGAATTAAACATCAGATATATTTCCAGTGTTACCCCTTCACTCTCCTGCCAGTGAGTTCTGGTGCTCTTGGTATGGTGGTGGTAAAAGGATGCCATGAGATTTAGAGGAGTTTATAGATGGGTCGTGTTTTCTCAGGCTTTCTCTTCAGAACCATGCAATTTCATAAATACTGTAACCGACATTGTAATGGCAAGACTTTAATATTGCTCCAATGACAGATTTGTGTGCCACAGTCAAATGAGATGCTGAGTGTGCTGTGGCCAGGCTAAAATGGATTAATGCAAAATATGATATGGGATTACATTAGAGTTAAGAGGAATTTGAGATAGAATGTAGTTGGCGATTGCTGTGCAAATTTCAGTTAGGTGGACAGAACAAAACTTGCAGCAAGGGAGCCAGACTTGCCCCTTAGTACTGGAGTGTTCCCTTGGGGCTTGTCATCAGGTGAGGGTGGCTTTTATTTTATTTTATTTTATTTTATTTTATTTTATTTTATTTTATTTTTGAGAGAGACAGAGTATAAGTGGGGGAGGGGCAGAGAGAGAGGAAGACACAGAATCTGAAGAAGGCTCCAGGCTCTGAGCTTTTGATACAGAGCCTGACGCGGGGCTCAAACTCACCCACAGTGAGATCATGACCTAAGCTGAAGTTGGGTGCTTAACCGACTGAGCCACCCAGGCTTCCCGAGGGTGGTTCTTATTCTAATTTCACTTATGTAAACGTGGTTAGGACATGTTATTCAGCTCCTGACCAGGTGAACCTATATATAAGCTGTGTCCCCCACAGACACCCAGTCTCTGCAGAGTCACATTAAAAGGAAACACAGGTCTGACTCCAGAAGCTTTGAGGCATCATCTTTGCTTTCCACCTTCTTATCAAGTCTGGCTCGGGAATTTTGCTCTGTGCATGACACAGGAAGTTTAATATTACCTGCTTTCTAGATCAAATGTCCTCTTTCTGTATCATACATTCAGGAACACTATGCATAAATATAATAAAATAAAAAGGTTCTTTCTTAACCCTCACTCAGCACACTGTCATGAACCATGTCTAACACGTCTCTTCCAGACTATACTACTATACCACTGTCTTGCCCTGTGCAGCCACTGAGACACTATTGGGATTTGGGGCCTGCTATTTGGATCTGGGACCATAGTGAAGAGGCCAATAAATGACCTTTCAAACAAGACTCCCTGGAATTCAGAGGAGAAAAGCTGTGAATAACTTGCTTTTTCTATTACATTGCTATCGTGAGAATAACACTGTACAGATAGTTTTGGGAATGAGAGGATGAAGCTATAAGGATGAAAAAATCTGGGTATATGTGGAAAGAGCGTGCTATCATAAAATTTTGCAATACACAATGGGATAGCCTACTTGACTCTGTTCATTGGTTATACAGCACCAGAAGTTTTATTCAAGAATTTACTGGAAATGTTTAGTCTTCATCTGATAAGGAGACGCAAAAAGATGACACATGAAATGTACTTTGAAATTACTGAAAGGAACGTCTCCAAATGAGAAGATAAACTGGAGTTTGGACTTAGATGTAATATGGCCAAGAAGCCATTACTCTACAGTATTTCTGAAGATATGGTGTAAAGAATGTCATCTTCCAAAGAGTCTCCACATTCACAGAAAGAATCACATGACCCTCGATAGGGATTGATTCATCATGAAATGTAAGGATAAAGATGATCAGGAAGGGAGAAAGAAATAGAAAAATACCAATAGAGACTGAGCTGGAGAAAAGAACTAAACATGAGACAAAAATTGCTAGATTTCTAGTTCTGTCCTTGATAGTAGCATATGATTTGACAACCATTAAAAAAATAAAAATAAAAAAATAAAAAAAAACCAAAACCTCAGGAAAACAATTTGAATAAATGCAATTTCATAGAACATAATTTGTTGAAACCAATTTAGTTGAAAGCAAGCTGGTTCAACATTTCACCTGAAATGCTGATGAGGTTTAAATGAAAATTCCTAAACACTGGTTTTTCTAGTATTAGTCACCTTTGGTAGACCATGGGGCACTTTGAAGACCTTCATACATCATTAACTATTCTTTTCCAATATATAAGTATTTTTCTACTTTTGCCTTTTAATACCTAATAGAATGTTCAGTCATCTTCTTTTCATGTTTAATCAATTATTTCTTTTACTTTTTGTTTTTACATTTATAATTGATATAGAAATTATTCCTGCATACTCAGTTAAGATATAAAGATGTTGGAATAAAATAAATATCTAACACTTAATAAGTTGTCTAAATAAATTATCTTAAGTTAAAAAATAGTGATAGTATCTCACTTCTGCTGACAAAAATACACACAGATTTATATAACATTTACTAACCATACTTTATACTTCAGAAAGGATAGGTACAGATAATAAAAAGGTTAATGGATGGGTTGGTAAGGTAAAATTCTAGGTTTTTTTCCTGCTCCCTTTTTATTAATCATTTTTTTAATTTTTAAAATAAAGCCAATATCTCTTCCAGTATGGAAAAACAGAGAATCAAATAATCTTTAATAAATAAAGAACTGAAACTTTGAAGGATGCAATGTTTCTTCATTAGAAATGTCAGTTCAAAAACAATTATGCTTATTCCGCTTATCTCGGTGTATTTTCATGTTTGTGCAAGGGTAAAATGGAAAAGGATTTGCTTTCATTTTTCTTTCTTTCTTTTTCTAAAGTTTATTTCTTTATTTTGAGAGAGAGAGAGAGCACACGTGCACATGAACAGAACAGAAGCAGAAAGAGAGGAAGAGAGAGAATCCCAAGCAGACCTTGTGCTGTAAGCACAAAGCCTGACCCTAGGCTCAGTCTCACAAACCACAAGTTCATGACCTGAGCCAAGATCAAGAGTCGTACGCTGAATTCTTTCTTTTCCTTCGTCTTTCTTTCTTTCTCTTCCTTTCCTCTCCTTCTTCCTTTCTTTTCTTCTTTTCTTTCTTTCCTTCCTTCCCTCCCTTTCCTCCTTTTCTTTCTTTCTTCCTTTCTTTCTTCCTTTCTTTCTTTCTTCCTTTCTTTCTTTTCTTTCTTTCTTTCTTTCTTTCTTTCTTTCTTTTTCTTTCTTCCTTTCTTTCTTTCTTTCTTTCGCCTTTTTAGTTTGACATTTGAGTTACTCTAACATTTCTCACTCAAAAATGAAGGAGTGGGAATAATTGCCTAAGAATGAATTAAAACTACAGGTATAAGTCAGATAATTAGCAAGCAATATAGGAATAATCTCCTGGTAGCTGGTACTGAAATATCACACAAAGATAGCTACAAAATTCTAATGTGGCAAAAAATTCAAACTTTCCACAAACAAAAATAGCCTAAATAAATTACGGTAAGTTTTAAATAATGTTATGATCTCATTTATATTGGCAAGACATATTTATATAATATACATTACACACACTTTACATTTTTAAAAAGGGTTTGTACAAATATTAAAAAGGTTAATGATGGTTGTACAATATGCAACAAAATAATTAATACTTGAAAAATCAATTCCTGTATACATTCATTTTTAACAGAGTTTTTTTCTTGTACATAAAATTTTTTTAACAAGTTGTTGATTTGCATAGTTAATTGGTTTTCGCTAAACTGTATTCAGCCAAATTTAAGCAATTTTTTCTACAATTATTTTCTATTTTCTACTATTTTTTTTCTACTACGTTTTCTACAATTTTTTTCACCTTTGAATTGCATCCCCTATTGAACAACTCCTGGCTACTAGAAATCACAGCTAATCCAGAGAATGAATCTTGCAGATTCTGATAGAGGTGGGTGAATTGGGAAAATACAGAATAGTTAGACATGAGAATTTACTTAGTGACATACTGAGAAATATATAACTGAATTTAAAGGAATATTTTGGATGTGTACTGTGGTTTGAGAGAAGAAGTAATTAAGCAATTTCTGGGACCATGAGTCTATGATTCTGCTCCTGTAGAATTGGGTAAGTGGGGAAGTCTTGGCAGGATTTGTTTTCTCTTTGGGAAAACAGAATTTACAAGTATCTTCTCTGATACTTGCTCACTGCTGTAAAAGGAGGCATGTACAGGGATATTCACAGCAGAATGATCTAAAGTATATACATAGATATAAATACTACAAATTTTCATCAAAAAGTGAACGGTTAGATAATATCCCAAGCTATGTAAAACAAAACAAAACAAAACAAAACAAAACAAAACTATCCTGTGGCAGTTCAATGGTAAAGATCTGGAAATATAAACATGGCAACATCTTTTAGACCTATTATGATGATAAATTATTTTACAGAAATATTTGTTATTCCATTTCTATTAATGAAAACTATGTATTCTATACATTCTAACTTTTTATCCATTTTATGCACCTGTGTATGTAAATATATACAAAAATGTTCTAATGGTTACAAAGTACAGTGCTTTCATTCTCTCTCAGATGGGACATCAAACTGGGGGCAACAGAGGAGATCTGCACTTTGACCAAATATACTTCAGTACTGCTTGCATTTATTATATATAAGCATATTCCTAGCAAAGGTAACAAGTATAAAAGACTTGAACAACTCAAATAAATATGGAACTAAATAGAAGTATATTTAACATTTCAAATCTTTTGTTTTTTTTTTAAATGTTTTATTTATTTCTAGGAGAGAGAGAGAGAGAAGCATGAGCAGGGGAGGGTCAGAGAGAGAGGGAGTCACAGACCGAAACAGGCTCCAGGCTCTGAGCTGGCAGTCAGCACAGAGCCCGACGCGGGGCTCGAACCCACGAACCGCGAGATCATGACCTAAGCGAAAGTCGGACGCTTGACCGACTAAGCCACCCAGGCGCCCCACACTTCCAATCTTTTAAATTTTTTCTATTTTCTACTATTTTTTCTATTTTTCTACCTAATATCTAATTAAGTGTTCAAAGTATTACCTCCTCTGAAAGCTATTCCCCTATCTCCACTCCCCCCAACTAAAAGGAAGAAAGGAGAGGCAAAGTGAGAATATACCAATTATTGAAGATCAATACTATATACAGGGGTTTCTTAGGCTTACAGGAATTCACTTACTGTAAGAGGTAGAGCCAGAAATTATATCCCTAGAACTCTCTGGTTCTGGGTTGACTACACATTATGATAGTATTTTCATATTTTATATATGAATTGAAAAATATGAGAATTTTCACTGGGTAAGAAAAAGAATTCTCATGAGTATTTTCTTTGTATGGCTTTTCCTTAGAAAACGTTGAGTGATGACCATAACTAATGAATTAGGACATAATGGTTAGCTAGTTGGAATTTTTCCTTCAAAGATGAATACATTTAAGTACTTCAGGTTGATGAATTCTTGTCTACATATTCAAGATGGATTAGGCAATTATCCAATAAATCAGGGTGAAAAACCTATTATTACAGAATAAAGACAGGGGTGGGGGTTGTTTCTGTTTCTAAGATTGATGGCTTAAATTAGTTAAACTTACTGTCTTCTTAATTTTCCTGGGACAAGGGTGACCAAACAAATACTTTTCTTAATGTATCAGTGTCTTGCATATACAAGGCCCTCAAAAATATCTGTTGCAGAAAAATGAACTTAAAGTAGGGATGGTTTCAAAACATTTTGTATTCATGTAAAATGCTATCGTGTATCTATCTTGTGTTTGTTTAATATTCTATTGTATTTCATTTACTCTTTATATGGTAAAAAATATTTTTTTAAATAATTCAATATTAATTTTTGAACCAGAAGACAGCAGAGAGTAACAAACCTATGGAATAAGCTCTCGGGCAGTTTAATTCAAACTTGAGCAATGAAATGGACAACTTGAAAGAAATTCACTGAGATGTCTTCTACAGAAGCACCTTCAGAGACATCCAAGTTTGAAGATGTAGGAGTGGCTCGTGTACGG
>NW_027531987.1:762232-802945 GCF_008692635.1 Crocuta crocuta
GTGTACGGTTGTCATACTTCTCTATATTATTGTTTTACAGCTTATCACATACATCTCAGATCTAAACTGATTACACATTTCTCCCAGCCTTTTCCAGGGTGTGCTACTACACCGTCCTTATCTTAAAGTAAACAGAAAACCCAGGGAAATCTACAAAATGGTGATTAATAAAGTGGTTTAACAAGGTTGCTGAATAAAAAACTTAAGGTACTAAGGTCACCTTTAACACTAGCAAAGAATGCTTAGAAATTGTTAAATAAAGGATACTATGGACAATGACGGCAAAAATGTAGCATAGGAATAAGTGTAGACACAACATACAAGTCTCTTATGAAGACTCATGTAACAATTGCAATATATCCAAGATGGCCTAAATAAATGGAAAGTTAAATCATGTGATCATATGTATTGTTTGGGGGAACTCAGTATCAGAAATTTGTCAGTTTTCCCCCAAAATGAACCAAAATTCTTGGTATTTCCAATCAGATTTCCAAAAAAACATAGTTTTTCGTGAAACTAGATAAGCACATTTAAAATCATATATGCAGTTTCAGTGGGGTCAGGAGGGCTTCCCATAGTATTAATCATCCTCTCTGGAGGAGCCTCTGCCCCCTCTCAATCTTCCTGAAGATGCTGGCATCTCTTACTCAGCAGTGAAGAATCTACCTATAGAAGGAGAGCAGGTAAGACGGTGGAGAAGCAGGGAGCTCCGTACATTTCACTCTCCCCCATCTCTCAAACAGAGAAGGCCTGAAGCCATATGACACTGAACTGCAGGAGTTTGGGAAGAAAAGAGACAGAGTCCACTGAGAAAACAACCTTGTAGACACGTGGGTACAATCTGGGGAAGACAAAAACGGGCTGGGACCCAGAGACACGGAGGGAGGGAGGGAAACCGCTTTGGGGGGAGCTGTGGTGAGTTGAGGGGAAAAGAAAGAACAGCTGAAACTGCTCATAGAACTGTCCCTGGAGAAGACAAAAACCTCGGCTCGGGTCAGAAAGTGATCCTGATTCCAGCTGTGGTACTGACTTTGGGCTGGGTGCCCCGGTCCCAGGCGGCGCCAGGAGAAACTGCTTCGATGCTCTCCTGGCTGATCCCCATTAGGGAAGTGGTGCGGCCTGAAACTGTTCCGCTGCTCTCCCAGCTCAATTCCCGGCTGGGAAGGACCTGGTCTGCAAGTTTATATTTCGGGGGGTATCAATAAAGTGCAAGGACTAAGATCTGGAAACAAGGCGGGGCTTGGGACATAGAACCCAGCCCACCTTGGCTATGCCCGTAGCGCAGGGAGATCGGACCTAACAGAGTGACTTGCAATGCCTGGTTCCAGAGGGGACTGGGGCACCGCCATTGTTCTCCCCACAACCACCAGGGCGAGACTTCAGGGTGCGGCCAGTGGGATGCAGTGGAGGCTAAGACCTGCTTACATCAAGCCACGCCCATCCAGGCTAGAGACCTGCTTATTTATTTTACCGAAGCCCAGGGCAAGACCAGCATGGATGCACTGCCGTGATTAATTGTAGATCAATTCTTTCCATTCATATATATTTTCCCTTGTCTCATTCATATCGCTCCCCTCTGCAGGACTGGCCACTCTGGTCATTGGTTTGCTTAAACAGTCACATTTAATCCATTCTCTTGATGTATATTCTACACCCCCACTGCTACCTTTCTATCTCTTTCTCTCTGGAGTAATCAGACTATAGAGTTTCTCTGAGTAATATTATCTTTTTTCTTTCTCCTCGCTTCCTACCATACTCTCCTCTTTCTTTCTCTGAATTAAGCCTCTTAGTCTCTCTGCCTGGTCACTGTACAATTTCGCTGTCTCCCCACACATCATTTCTCTCTTTGTATATGCTCTTCCATCAGGACTGCATGCACCCTGCTCTTCATTTGTAGCTGGGAATTCTGGTCTTATGCTTTTAGGCTGTCCTTTGTCTTTTGGGTTTTTTCTATTTTTCTTTTCTTTTCTTTTTTTTCCTTCATTTTTTCTTTTTCTTTTTCCCTTTCTGTTTGCTATTTTGTTGCATTTGTCTGTGCGTTTGCATGCCTTTACTCCTTGTGTGTTTGTCTGTCTGTTTTCTTTTCGAGGGCCACCTCGAGAAACAAGCCAAAGTACACATTATGGAGACTCACAAATACCACAACGAGTAGGGATATAAAATAACCAGAGTCTCACAAGAGAGCCAAAGAGACACCATTCAAAGGACACTTCCTGAATGGACAGGCGCTGGACAGTCAATGAGCCTTCATTAATAGAGCAGTAAGTGCAGGTGGAAAGCACATAACAAGCTTTTAAAACTAACAAGAGACAGAAAGGTAGCCAAAATGACGAACGGAAGAACTCTCCTCTAAAGAAATTCCAGGAAAACATGACAGCTAAAGAACTGCTCAAAACAGATATAAGCAACATAAGTGAACAAGAATTTAGAATAATAGTTATGAAATTAATCGCTGGGCTAGAAAAAGGCATTGAAGACATCAGAGAAGCTATTGCTACAAAGGCTATGGAGCTTAAAAATGGTTGTAATTAATTTAAAAATGCTATAAATGAGGTGCATAATAAAATGGAGGCATCCAATGCATGGATTGAAGAGGGAGAGAGGAGAATAGGTGAATGAGAAGACACAATTATAGAAAAATAGGAAGCTGAGAAAAAGAGAGAGACACTGATCCAGGAGCACAAAGGAGAGTTCGAGAGCTGAGTGATACAATCAAATGAAACAATATCAGTATCATAGGAATTCCAAAGGAGGAAGAGAGAGGGAAAGGCACTGAAGGAATCCTTGAACAAATTATAGCAGAGAACTTCCCCAATCCTGGGAAGGAAACAGACACTGAAATCCAAGAGGCACAGAGAACTCCCCTCAGACGTAACTTGAATCCATCTTCTGCACAACATATCATAGTGAAACTGGCAAAATATAAGGACAAAGAGAGAATTCTGAAAGCAGCTAGGGAGAAAAGGGCCCTAACATACAAAAGGAGACTATCAGAGTAGTTACAGACCTATCTACTGAAACTTGGCAGGCCACAAAGGAATGACAGGAAATCTTCAATGGGATGAACAGAAAAAATATGCAGCCAAGTATCCTCTATCCAGAACAGAATAGCATATAGCCTATCATTCAGAATAGGAGAGATAAAGGTCTTCCCAAAGAAAGAAAAATTGTAAGAATTCATCACCATTAAACCAGCCCTATAAGAAATCCTGAGGGAGACTCTATGAGGGAAATGTTGCAAGGAACACAAGGTACCAGAGACACCCCCACAGCATGAATCCTACAGAGAACACAATGACTCTAAACCCATATTTTCAATAACAACACTGAATGTAAATGGACTAAATGCTCCAATGAAAAGACATAGGGTAGCAGAATGGATAAAAAAGCAAAATCCATCTATTTGCTGTCTACAAGAAACTCATTTTAGACCTGAGGACACCTTCAGATTGAAAGTAAGGGGATGGAGAAATATCTATCATGCTACTGGAAGTCAAAAGAGAGCTGGAGTAGCTATACTTATATCAGACAAACTGGACTTTAAAGTAAAAGCATTAACAAGGGATGAAGAAGGGCATTATATAATAATTACAGGGTCTATCCATCAGGAAGAGCTAACAATTACAAATATCTATGCACTGAATACAGAAGCACCTAAATACATAAAACAATCACAAATAGAAACAATCTTATCGATAAGAAAGTGCTACTAGCAGGGGACTTTAATACTCCGCTTACAGCAATGGCTAGATCAACGAGACAGAAAATCACTAAAGAGACAATGGACTTGAATGACACATTGGACCAGATGAATTTGACAGATATATTTAGAACTCTAGATCCTGAGGCCATGGATTTCACTTTCTTCTCAAGTGCGCATGGCACATTCTCCAAGATAGATCACATACTGGCACATAAAGCAGCCCTCAATAAATATAAAAGAATCGAGATCAGACCATGCACACTTTCAGATCACAATGCTATGAAACCTGCCTCCAAAACATGGAGGTTAAAGAACACCCTGCTAAAGAACAAATGGGGCAATCAGACAATTAGAAAAGAAATTTAAAAATATATGGAAACTAATGAAAATGAAAACACAACAATCCAAACTCTATGGGATGCGGCAAAGGCAGTCCTAAGAGGAAAGTACATTGCTCTCCAGGCCTATTTCAAGAAATTAGAAAAAGTGTAAGTACAAAATCTAACAGCTCACCTAAAGGAACTAGAAGGAGAGCAACAAGAACACCCCAAACCCAGTAGGAGAAGAGAAATAATAAAAATCAGGGCAGAAATAAACAACATAGATTCCAAAAAAAAAAAAACCAGTTGAACAGATCCATGAAACCAAGAGTTGGTTTTTCGAAAAAATGAACAAAATTGACAAACCTCTAGCCAGGCTAGAAAAAAGAGAAGAAAAAAGAGAGAGAAATCTGAACAAACTCATCACTAGTGAAGAAACTGAATCAGTTATCAAAAATCTCCAAACAAATCAGAGCACTGGGCCAGATGGCTTTCCTGAGGAATTCTACCAGACATTTAAAACAGAATTAATACCCATTCTTCTCAAGCTATTCCAAAAAACAGAACTCAAAGGAAAATTTCTGGACTCATTCTACGAAGCCAACATCACTTTGATTCCCAAGCCAGAGAGAGACCCAGCAAATAAAGGAGAACTACAGGCCAATATCCTTGATGAACACGGATGCAAAAATCCTCAACGAGATACTTGTAAATCAAATTCAACAGCACATGAAAAGAATTATCCACCATGATCAAGTGGGATTCATTCCTGGGTTACAGGGCTGGTTCAACATTCGCAAATCAATCAATGTGATACATCACATTAAAAAAAGAAAAGATAAAAACCATATGATCCTGTCAATAGATGCAGAAAAAGCATTTGACAAAATACAGCATCCCTTCTTAATAAAGACCCTCGAGAAAGTCGGGATAGAAGGAACCTACTTAAACATCATCAAAGCCATCTATGAGAAGCCCTCAGCTAACATCCACAATGGGGAAAAACTGAGAACTTTCCCCCTGAGATCGGGAACACGACAGGGATGTCCACTCTCACCACTGTTGTTTAACATAGTGCTGGAAGTCCTAGCATCAGCCATCAGACAACAAAAGGAAATCAAAGGCATCAGAACTGGCAAAGAGGAAGTCAAACTTTCACTCTTCGCAGATGACATGATACTCTACATAGAAAGACCAACAGAGTCCACCGGAAGCCTACTAGAAGTGATCCAAGAATTCAGCCAAGTTGCAGGGTACAAAATCAACGTACAGAAATCGGTTGCATTTTTATACACCAACGATGAAGCAACAGANATGTACCCAAGGGATACAGGAGTGCTGATGCATAAGGGCACATGGACCCCAATGCTCATAGCAGCACTCTCAAAACATGGAAAGAGCCTAAGTGTCAATCAACGGACGAATGGATCAAGAAGGTGTGGTTTATCTATACAATGGAATAGTACATGGCAATGAGGAAGAATGAAATCTGGCCATGTGTAGCAACATGGAAGGACATTGAGGGTGTTATGCTGAGTGAAATAAGTCAGACAGAGAAGGACAGATACCATATGTTTGCACACATAGGAGGATTAGGAGGAACTTAACAGAGGACCATGGGGGAAAAGAAAGGGAAAAATATGGCGGGGGGGGTAGAGGGAGGGAGGCAAACCATGAGAGACTCTTGAATACTGAGAACAAACTGAGGGCTGACAGGGGAGGGGGAGAGAAGATGGGGGGGTGATGGGCATGGAGGAAGGCACTTGTGGGATGAGCACTGGGTGTTAAACAGAGACCAACTTGGCAATAAACTACTTTAAAAAGATAAAAATAAACATACATTAAAAAAAGAAAAAGAAAAGTTATCAATAATATACAATGGTGGCTAAATGAGTAATTGTCTTATCATTCTTTAGATATTATATACTGTACACATATTTGGCATGCATTTTAATAGTAATGAAATAATGTGATGAAAAATTAATCAAGTTACAATGTGAATTTATTTTTTGACACGTTACAAAGGAAAAATTGAGAAACTTTCTCCTCTCAGAATCTAAAACTACCCTCTCAGATGTTAAATACAGACAAGCAGTTTTGGTTAAGTTACTTGGATATCATGTTCAACAAGGTTTCATACTTTCTTGTCAAAAAATGACTCACAAATATTTATTTTTGCTCCCATTTCAATGTCCATAATCCAGTTTATACAACAAAACAGTGAGTTATTGTTGGATTTACAGTTGTTTTTCTTTTTTCTAAAAAAGTATGTTCTTATTTAAAAAAACATACTGTAATGCAATATCTTATCATTAGAGACAGGTGAGAGGTGGGTGGTATGTGAAAGGTTGGATTCCCTTGGGTATGAGCAGATCTAGCATATTCTAGATGTAGATATCATTTTTCATAGGCGAAGTACGTGAAGTGTGTTGCCTTCCCATTGCTCCCTGATACAGTGAAGAGGACCAGCTCAGGAGGCCTGGGTGGTGGGGAGCAGGATGGAAAACAGACTGCCAGCCAGATGGACACCGTTCACTACAAACTGAGCCACTGGCTCAGGGCATGACTCTGGATGGGCCATTTGACTGCCTTGTGTTTCAATTAAGCCAGCCCAAGGAGGGAGAGAAAAACTCAATCTAACTGAAAACCAGACACTGTGTGTCAACTGAGATTTCTGACTGTAAATCTTTGATAGCATTGATAATTAATTGTCGGGTGAAAGTTACTCCCCAAAGCCTGGGTCACTAAATATCAGCAAGTTTATTTTTAAACCCTTATTTTTTCATTGTGACACTTCCGACTGGGAATCACTGCCTTGGCAGAACAAGTCACACACAGCACTACAAGTCAAATGTGCTAATCATATCTTTACCATTTTATAAAAATTTCACAGCAGAAGCAGCTAATATCCCTGATTTGGAGGAAGTATGATAGATAAAACACTTCTGTTGTGGATTTACTAATTTTGACAGCTCTTTTAAAAGCAAGCAGAAGGCACTATTGCTGAGACAGCTTCGAAGAGTTGTTTATTACTTAAAGAAAGCAGGCAAGCATCAAAAAGAGGTTGAGCTAAGACTTGGAAAACCAAGGAATTATGAGAATGCAAAAGAAAAACTGGTAAAAATTCTCTCCTATTTCATTTGAGATGCTCAGAATGAAATACCTTCTCTTATCTAATGGGAGAGAACAGTCTGATGCAGACAGAAAACAGTACTAAGTGCTCATTACTTTTAACTGTGCCATTTAAATACTCAAGTGCATCAATGGAAAAGAGATTTAAATAGCAAGCTTCATTGCTATTTGCTCCTAAAAGAAAACGATCCCCACAGATTACCACATTTCGTTAAAGTCGACTTGGGGATGAATAGTAATTTTGCAGTTTGAGAAGAAGAGGTTCATGTGGGAAAACTGAAGCGTGAACAAAACAACAGTTGGGCTGTCTTCCATAGTTTACCGGTGCTCTGGGAATTCTCTGCAGCTTTGTCTTTCATGGTTGCTTAATAAATAAAAGTACAGTACATAGCCTACATGTTTGGGGTGTGATTCACAGAATGGTGCTAATTCACC
Source organism: Crocuta crocuta (assembly GCF_008692635.1). Lineage (NCBI taxonomy): Eukaryota > Metazoa > Chordata > Mammalia > Carnivora > Hyaenidae > Crocuta > Crocuta crocuta. The sequence goes on from NW_027531987.1 coordinate 769,823, forward strand.
TAAGGGACCCTGCCTGGCTTAGTCCAGGGAGCACATCTTCTAAGCATCTGGAACCACACTGGCAATTTTCCCAAAGGCCAAGGGCTTTAGTTATTTTGCCAGTCATTTACATGGACCGGCTTAAATTATGCAGCCATCTGTATTCTTATGCACCTAGATTGAGCAAAATGAATGTACAGTCTTGAAAGCGTTCATCCTTAACATCCCCTTCACGCTGACTTTTATTCTTTTCAAACAACGGTGGAGTCTGGGACATGCTGAACAGTGTCCATTCAGAGAGCTCACCCAACCTCATTTGCTTCACAGCCCACCGCTCTGCTTCTCGGTACTGTCCACCTGATCTACCACGGGCAGCTTGCAATGTTGCTGGGAAAGAAGGCTCTGGAGTGGGACCGCTGGCCTGAAGAATCTCCCCTATGCTATGTGTTCACGTGTGACGGTGGACAAATGACTTCACTTCTCCGTGCCTTACTTTCTTGCTTCTGAACATTTCTAAGGGAAATTATCTTACAGGGTTCCTGTGAGGAAGCAATGAACCCAGCACACTGCTTGACATGCAGTAAGTTCTCAATAAGTGTTGCATGTAATTATCAATATCACAGCTCATGGCAGTTATTTTCTCCCATCCTAGAGGGAATCATTTTCTCCTGGCAGCCCTGACTCCCTCCACTGTGATGAGGGTCACTTACTAGTGACAAAGGGAACAGAGCTAGGTCACCATGCTTCCCAGGGATGGGAGGTAATCCACAAGGGAGCTACAAAAAAGAGGGAAACTCTTTAGATGGCATTCACAACGCTGCAACCTTGGTAACGTCATACAAATGCCAGGTGATATTTAACTGCAGCTAGAGAGGGAGGAAAGAAGAAGGTGGGTGGCGGGGAGGGGAGGGAAGAGTAAAGACAGATGACTCAAAAGTGTGTGTGTGAAGTACCTCAAAGGGCAACTTCAGGCCACTCTCCTGTTTTAGGAACGTTGGGATTTGGGTTACAAGAGTTGGGTGGCAGCCTCTCACAGAGTCAAAGGACTTTCTGATTTTGACAGGAGGTCAGTCAGCACCACAGGCAGAGAGATAGCCAAGTACTTAAGATTATTTTAGGTCTTGAGGAAAAACGACTCAAATGAATGCATGTTGCAAATAAAGTTTATAAAAATTCTAAGGATGTGAGCTTATTTGTGGATATCAGTTAATAAAATGCCTGAGGCAAGACAATTTTTTTTTTTTATGATGCTTTGAGGAAGATGGCTTGTTTGACTGCTGGAAATTAAATTTGTTAGTAGATGTTGTTGGTCCAGACATATATGTTATTCTCTATGTAAATGTCAAAAAGGGATTTGAGTTGGATCTTGCATACTAATAGGGAATTTAAATAGAAAAAAATAAATGTTCATCAATTGTGTACCAGAGTTTTCTAGTCCATCTTGTTCCCTAGCACTGTTACTGCCATCTTCCCAGGGTATGAATTTTTGTGCATGTCACAGTTCCAAAACAGGAAAGAAACTACAAGAGGAGCTGGTCTTTCCTTCCACTTCGGTGGAGTTAAAAGTTGTTCACATAGTGTGATATGAAAGAAAATCTAGTCTTCAATATTTCTCCTGCCCATCTGTACCCAATGCAGCCAGATGGAAAGTTCCTGAGGGAACCAGGGATTGCCCTTCTAGATATTTGGGTAGATCTTTAAAAATGAGATTCTGGAGTGCCTGGGTGGCTCAGTCGGTTAAGCGTCTGACTTGGGCTCAGGTCGATTTTGCAGTAGTGAGTTCAAGCCCCACATTGGGCTCAGTGCTGACAGCTTAGATCCTGAAGCCTTACTTTGGATTCTATCTCCCTCTCTCTCTCTCTGCCCCTCTCCTGCTCACACACTGTCTCTCACTCTCTCTCTCAAAAATAAATAAATATTAAACAAATTTTTTAAATACTGTTCATTAGGTAAGCAATGAAAGTTGGCCAAATGATTCAGGAATAAACACTATAGTAAGTATTGATTTAAGAGAGCACTTTAGGGGGTGCCTGGGTGGCTCAGTCGGTTAAGCATCTGGCTCTTGGTATCGGCCCAGGTCATGACCTTGCAGCTTCCTGGGTTTGAGCCCTGAATTGGGCTCTGCACTGGCATCATGGAGCCTGCTTGGGATTCTCTCTCTCCTTCTCTCTCTGACCCTCTCCCACTTGTGCTGTGTCTGTCATTCTCAGAAGAAATAAATAAGCTTTAAAAAACCAAATAAGCTTTAAAAAAAATGAGAGAGCACTTTGCTTTCACAGGTAGGCTAGAGAAGCATTGCAAATAAAGCCCTGCCCTACAGGAGGAAAAGGTAAAAAGCAACGGTGTTTGGAGCATGGGCTCTGATTAAGAAAGACCTATATTCAATTTCTGACTTTGACACTTTCTAGCTGAGTAAACAATGGCCTTGGGCAAGTTCATGGAACATGCTAGAGCTCCTATTTTTCCTTATTAAAACATAGGGATTTTAGGTTGTGTGTGAGTCTGATAAAATAAATAGTAATTATTATAATAACTAATAATACGGCTGACGTTGCATGAGTACAGGCTGTGGTAGGCTGACAATATAGATACTGTATGGATACAAAGAAATGGGCGTGGGTATAAAGCAATCGATGATGTGAAGACAGAGGAGAGACATATACATTCAAATCTCACAGCAGCAATCAAATAATACCTACCATCAGATGGAACATAAGCAGTTCCCATCCAGGCCTGCAGTCGTCTAGCCCTATGTCATGCTGCTTAATGGCCTAGATGGGCTACATCTTGGCCCTGGTTAATGAGGGGTCAGTGGCCTCAGCTTGTGGCAGCTTCACAAGACACAGAGGCCGTGTGTGCTCACATTAGCATCTGACTGATTTTATTTTTCTCCTAGAAGTTGTTCTGAATTGACAATTTAGCGTTCAACAATTTAAAATCAGTTGGATTTGTTTTTCGTTGTATGTTATGTGTTTCTGGGAAGACCACGGAAAAGCACATTTTCAGGCTTTCGAATATTTATATTAAAAACAAAGAGGGGCACCTGGGTGGCTCAGTGGTTGAGCGTCCGACTTCGGCTCAGGTCATGATCTCACGGTTCGTGGGTTCGAGCCCCACATCGGGCTCTGTGCTGACAGCCAGCTCAGAGCCTGGAGACTGTTTCTGGATTCTGTGTCTCCCTCTCTCTCTGACTCCCCTGCTCACGCTGTGTCTATCTCTCAGAAATAAATAAAACATTAAAAAAAATAAAAACAAAGAAAAAATTATAGAAGAAGACTAAAGGTCTACTTTAGGTTTCTTCTAAACCTCCTTTTGCCTTTTCCAGTCTTCTTTCTAACTCCTTCTCTGCCCCCTACTTTGGTGGACAAATCAATTATCATCAATTTGCTTCTAAATATCTTGAACACATTTGATAAACAAACATATTCTCTGAGTCACAATACTTGGGTAGCCGCATGTCCTTTTTACACTTCACATTCACCATAGCTTTGGATTTAATTGTACTGGAGAATTCTTTCCCACTGAATTAAGTATCACACTTCATTATCAAAACTGCACTGAAAGCTCTGATATTGAATTGGTGTAATTTTAACCTTCTAAGAGAATTGGCTAGTATGGAGTTTCTATCCAGCTAGTACATGCTTTGACTTTATGAAACCTCCTTTGAAAAGTGTCTGATTACTTTCAGGGGTTAGGTCTGTCCTTTGGTCCTGACAAAGCTCACTTTTCCATTCTTGCTGCCAAAATGTTTTGCCATTGTGGGATTTTCCAAACTGTTGCTTGGAAGTCAAATGAAAGGTCTTAGGCAATTTCAGCTTTAAAATGCCATGTAACAGATAGAATGGAGGTGGAGAATGAATTCTACCAGTAAGCAAGTTAGGTCAGTTCTACACAGCCATGGGTGAATATGGATAAAACCAAAACATTTGGGCTTTTCACTTGCTATTGCTTTATAAGACAGACTTTTTAAAAAAGGCAGAAACTAACTTTCTATTGCTAGAGGAAAAATTATTCTAGAATTTTTTTTAATACACTCAGATTCTCAGTCTTTAGGAAATACAATGAATGTTTAATTAATTTGTGAATCTAAAACTTAAACCACATTATTTCCTTTTCACAGGCTGAGTGGAAATAATTCTTCTACAGGGATGATCTAACCTTCCTTTATACTTCTTGCTTTCTCAATGTCTCATCGCAGCAGGTGTTTTTACAACCCTCTTCCTACCCAGAGGCTGACTTTGCTGATAACAAGAGCAAGATGGCAAAAAGGTGATTAGATTGTGTATGGTTTAATTACTTTCCTCCTCTTCTGTCCCCATTCCCCATAGCTCGATGGACCTACTCATGGAGAGAACTGCTGATGCTTGGCCCCAAACTTCTGAAAAGCCACCTCTGACTAAGTGGCCAGAACAGAGAAGAACTAGATATCAGAGATCCTCACTAATAGATGGAGGGAGAAACAGAAAATAGCTGGAAGGCTTCAGATAGCCTAGTAACATGCAAAGAGGAAAGAGTTCTCTCCAGACAGTTCCAGACTCAGAGAATGAAACGTGCTTAGCACTACACCTGTTCAGTAAGGATTTTCTTGATCCTTCTTCCTACCTTCAATCTAGCTGCCCCACACCTGGAAGTACAGAAGCAGCAGCTATTAAGAAAGGAGGTGGGGGGGGCACCTGGGCGGCTCAGTCGGTTAAGTGTCCGACTTCGGCTCAGGTCATGACCTCACGGTTTGTGGGTTCAAGCCCCGCGTCGGGCTCTGTGCTGACAGCTAGCTCAGAGCCTGGAGCCTGCTTCCGACTCTACGTCTCCCTCTCTCTCTGACCCTCCCCGGCTCACGCTGCCTGTCTCTTTCTCAGAAATAAATTAAAAAAAATTTTTTTTAAAAAGAAAGGAGGGGAGGGGCACATGGGTGGCTCAGTCAGTTAAGGTTCAACTTTCGATCTTAATCTCATGGTTGATGAGTTTGAGCTCCACGTTGGGCTCTGTGCTGACAGCGGGGAGCCTGCAGCCCTGCTTCAAATTCTGTGTCTCCCTCTCTCAGCCCCTCCCCTGCTCATGCTCTGTCTCTCTAAATAAATAACTAAGTAAATAAATAAGTAAATAAATAAATAAAAGGAAGGGAGAAGGAAAGAAGCTGATTGTTTTCTCAGCTGCATGACAGAGAACAATTATCTTTGAACGAAGATCAAAGTGTTGGTTACTTCACGGAACTACACGTTCTATTTACAAAAAAAAAAATTACTGTGTATTTTATGTCTTAAGTCACCATTGGACTCTAAAAGTGCTCAGAAAATGAAGGAACTGCTTTTTAATTTTTTTTCCTTAATCCAAGAGTAGGGTAAAATAGATTCCTGGAAACCTTAATGAAAATAAGAATTCAAATAAATCTGCTTTGTGATAAGCATCCCACATGTCAGGTTTGTGCACTGTACAAGTTACAGACGACCTAATGAAATCTGGCTACAACCACAATCCTAGAAATTTAGATTCTCCATAAGATACTGGAAAAGGATAGAAAATCCGAACTATCTGGAATAGACTCCTTTTAGGGATAAATATTTATCATCTGTATTACTGGTCAACAATCAACAGCTCATGAGTGAGACTTGAAAGACGGCTGAAAAAAAGGTGTGATTTTATGGCTGACATTTTCACTAGTTTATGGTGTACATCAAAGGGTGTCAAGTTTTATCTTTTTTTATTTTTTTTAACATTTATTCATTTTTTAGACAGAGAATGAGTGGGGGAGTGGCAGAGAGAGAGGGAGACACAGATTCCGAAGTAGGCTCCAGGCTCTGAGCTGTCAGCACAGAGCCCGACATGGGGTAAGAACCCACAAATTATGAGATCATGACCTGAGCCAAAGTCTGACTCTTAACGAACTGAGCCACTCAGGCGCCCTGTCATTTTGTCTCTTGTCAGGAACATGTGTAAATCCTGGTGAAGATACAAGAGGACTTTGTGGCATCCTGCTGCTGGACTCTGGAATACGCTATAACTTCTCAATGCTGTATTTACTATAATAGTCAAGATCACTTGATACACAAGGTCATAGGTCATATCACAATTCCTGGGCTTTGTTTTTATTTACATATTTTAAAAAGTTTTAATGTTTATTTACTTTTTTTTGCAAATAGTTTATTGTCAAATTAGTTTCCACATAACACCCAGTGCTCATCCCCACAAGTGCCCTCCTCCATGCCCATTCCCCCTCCCCCCTCACACCCATGAGTCCTCAGTTTGTTTTCAGCATTCAAGAGTCTCTCATGGTTTGCCTCTCTCCCTTTCTCCCACCACTTCCCCCCTTCTTCTCCCTCATAACACCCTCCAGGTCCATCCATGTTGCTACACATGGCCAGATTTCATTGTTTCTCATTGCCATGTAGTATTCCATGGTATAAATAAACCACATCTTCTTGATCCATTCGTCCGTTGATGGACACTTAGGCTCTTTCCATGTTTTAGCTATTGTGGAGAGGGCTGCTATGAACATTGGGGTACATGTGCTCCTATGNTATTTGAGTGTCCAGGGCCTATCCTTTCAGAGAGTGTTTTTTGAATGGTATGTCTTGGTCTCTCTTGTTGGGACCTTGGTTATTTTATTTTCCTATTGGTGGTGATATTTAGGACTCTCCACCTTGTGTACACTGGCTTGTTTCTTGAGGAAGCCCCTCTTCATGGAGCCCCGAATTACACTTTCAACGCAGCCAACCCTCTGCTCTGGCTCTAAGCTCTCTTCACCTCTCCCTCTCGCCCTTACCGGTCACGGGTCTCAGAAGACAGGCCAAGGACGAGGAGCCGCGGGGGTGAGCCGCCAATGGAGACTGCCGCGAGCAGCCACGCGCAGTTGGGTAGATAATGTTTATTTACGTTTTGAGAGATATAGGGACAGAGCATGAGCACGGGAGGGGCAGAGAGAGAGAAACACAGAATCTGAAGCAGGCTCCACACTCTGAGCTGTCAGCACCAAGCCCACGTGGAGGGCAAACCCACAAACAGTGAGGTCAGAACCTGAGTCCAAGTCAGATGCTTCACGGACTGAGCCAGCCACGCACCCTCCCTGGGCTCTGCTTTTAAAGAGCATCACTTCTTGCTAAAAATTCATCAAACCATCTTAAAATGGGAAGCAATTCATGAGTGAATATGTTCATACCTTAAAGACTGGGACATGCCTCCCAGTCTGTGATTCCTATTCTTTTACAAGAAAAGTCTAATGCCACAAAAGTTTAGAGAACAAGTTGGCAGTCACCACTCAGAGGGATTAAGAGTCGAGGATTATTTCAAGCATCTGTTACTAGGGGTTTAGGTACCACAGCCCCAAAGAGGAAGATGAGGGGTAAAGTATACATTAGACACCCCCCCCCTTTCCGTGGGGCCACCTTCATTCCAGGACCCCACGGGCAAGCTTAAAACCCTGGACAGTACTGAACCCTAGGTATACTGTTTTTTCCCATACATACATACCTATGATAAAGTTTAACTTATGAATGAGGCACGGTAAAAGATTAACAATAACAATAAAATAGAACAATTATAACTATATATTGTAATAGAAGTTATGTGAAGTAGTCTCTGTCTCTCTCAAAATATTACACTGCATTGCACTGTACTCACCCTTCTTCTGAAGACGTGAATGACAAAACACCCGCCACTGGGGTGAGGCAGTGAGGTGAATGACATAGGTCTTGTGATGTAAACTTAGGTTACTAGTCACCTCCTGAGGATTCGTCAGGAGGGTCTTTTGCTTTCAGATCACGGTTGCCTTCAGGTAATTGAAACCGGGTCAAGAGAAACAGCAGATAAAGGGGAACTACTGTGGGCAGTTTAAGTGCCATTTTAGGAGAAATTAACGCTACTTTTGAATTGTAATGCTAATGAGACAGGTGTAGATATTTGAGCACCTTTGAAATAAGGTTAATCCAAGGTGAAGCTACAAGGACAGTGATTACCTTGAGGCTAACCACAAGATACCATTTCCAAACTCGAGTTAAAGTAAAAGATGGAGACCCTCAAAGTTAAGAGAAAGGAAGAACGTGTTCCTATTAGGATGACCTAAAATCTTGGGAGTCAAAAATAAAAAATGTCTTGTGAAAATTCATAATTTTTAAAGACCTTGATCATATTAGTTAAAATACTGGTCTTTATATTACTTTTTAAAAAATCAAATCTGGGTAAAAGTATTCAAAAATAGTGATAGAATGGTTACAGATTTGTGGAAAGTGATTTAGTTATATTGTTTATAAACCATAAACATATTTAAAGATATTTATTTTACAGAATATAAAATACCTTTGCAAAATATTATAGAGTTAAAACCAGAAAATATTCCACTAACTTTATTCCTGACATTAAAGAAGTAACCATCATAGTCTCAGCTTCTTCTAAACATAAATTTTACCCAGAAGTGTTGAAATAATTTTACTGATCTCATTGCAAAAGTCCAAATGCTGTGTTCATTGGGATCTTTCATAATAGCCTCACCCATTATAATTATGCTTATATTTAACTTTTGAATATATGTAAAATAATTAATAAAAATCCAAAAGGCTGTCTTCCCTTCTCCCTTTCCACTCTTTTTTTTTTTTTTTCCTTTTCATTCCCCTCCCATCCCTTGCTTCAGGAAATATGTGTATATCCATGTTCAATGTACTGTACTAGATGCTTTGGCTGATGATGATAAGACAGAGTCCAGAGGTAATATAAAGCATGTACAAAAATAATTATAACACAAGTAAAAATATTGTCTGGCTCATTAGATATGAATTATTGAATGGTGGTTATAAATGTTGAATGAACAAATTCTCTGTTCATTTCTGATTGATTCTGTTTAGGTGGTAATGTAAGACAAATTAGGATGGAGTGATGGTTAATTTCAAAAAATCACAATGCTATAATTTAAAAAAGTAAATAGATGTATTATGAAGCAAATAAGCCTGTTGTGCACTTTTGAATTTCATATTGATTTAGCTTTCTGCAGAATATTTGCAGCAGTGTAATTAATTTTGAATGTTCAGATAATGTTATTGTCAGGCTATACAGATTGAATTCATAGCAAGCTCTTAGAAGTGAGAAGTACATAAAATCCAAGCTGTTGACTATTAGTTTCAGTAAGTGCACTGACGTAATTTTTAACAAGTGCCCTTTAGATAATTCAGATTTTCAGACTTGATCATGAACCTTTCTGGATCCTTTCTATGCCACCTAAATTTTAAATGTAAACAGGAAAATTTGTAGGACAATATGTCAATAAAGTCTAATTTGGCAGGTTAAGGAAAAAAATTTGTTGAGATTTTAAAAATCAAAACATTTCTTCCTATGCTCTAGTTATACTTGAAAAGAATTTCCTAAATATTATGAATTCACTTAGCAGTGCACACACATCTCAATTACATAATTACTTGAAGCAAGCACTCCAATCCATCTTGTTCATTTTATACTGTATGAAAGAAACAAGCTAATTATGGCTTTACACTGAAGAAAAATACAAACTCGTATCATATTTACAGGCTTCATTGTACACTCTGCAGCTCAGACATGAGCTAAGTAGAGAAAAACCAGAAGTGGTCATTACGCCACATGCTCTAACAGTGTTTCTAAAATGTTAAGGATACCACTGAACCAACCCTCACTAAAGGGTGGAGGGCAGGCTGATCAGGAAGCCACGCTCCCAGAGAATAACTTGAAACGGGTGAATGTGGACAGGGTGAAGATTTATGTGCAGTGATGGAAGAATGAAGGGATTGTTAGTACACAGGCCAGCCTGATGACAAGTGAAACATTAATGTGTAACATTCAGGCCATACCGTGCAATATACAAACAAGGAGAATGGCGGAGAGGAAGTATTTGCACATTTACTTATATAGGCTTACTCTCAAGGAGGGCAACTTTGCTACTACAAAAGCCTTCAAATGAACTCTAACAACCAGATATCTGATCCTTCAAACTTATGTTTAGAAAGGAATAGACAAATCAACAGCCCTGGAACCAGAGGAAACTACTAGAGTGTGGTTTAAAACCTTGAAACCATGGATACTGTCATAATCACATGGAACTCAGGTGGTACAAGAGGTTCAATCCAGTCTTGAGCCCACTAGGTGTGGTCTTGGATCAAGTTCATGCTGGATCAGTGGTGGACACACAACTCAAATGATGTGTATTAGTTCTGGGGAAACTCTCAAAATGCCCCTCTTGTTTAGGGTCCCCTACATGAAGTGCCAACCTAGAAAAGATACAATCTTATAGCCAGTAGGGTAGGCAGGGCTCAATTTGTGCCCAAAGTGAGAGCTAAATGTCCTTCATAAGCAGAAATTAGCTTGTAAATGGGATCATTCCTTGTGCCAGAACTGTGAGCAAAGCTTCTGTGTGAGTCGTGTGTATGGGTAAAGGCATTTTACAAACTTAACAAATTTACAGTCAAAATATTGGAATTACTTCAATCACCTGATTAAATATTATAGGGAAGTGTATGTCAAATTTTATTTCTAGTTAGCAATACTGTATTTTTAAACTACTACTTGATTACAGATTTTGATGATAAAATCTGAAGTGAGTTATCATTTTTGGCATATATATGATATTTGCTTTAGTCAATTTTATATTTTATCTAAAGTAAAAGCTGATGTTCTGGGTCACAAGCAATTAATTTTCATATTTTTTATGCATTTGTTGCAAAAGCAAACCAATGTCCAATATGAACTACACCATCTTCAAATGATTGATTTTAGATAGATGGAGCTATTCTTCTAGTTATAAAATTTTCCTCTGTTTTCAATATGTGTACCACTTTTCAAATAAAATGAGGAATAAAGTGGCAACTATTTCCTTTTGAAATTTGATGTTTTCTGAATGTATATATTGACAGTATTTCTCCCAGTTATATGACAGTTATCAATATTATACTCAAAATATCTCAGTGAAAAGTTTTATCATGAAATCTATTGATCATTATTAGTTTAATTTCACTTATATTACTTGTAATAAGAACAAATCCTTATTGACTAACAAATAATTTGTATGCATCTGCTGGGAGATCAATTTCCATGAGTCTTTTTTTTTTTTTTTTAACATGTCTTGTGATCAGAGGCAGTGATTACTGTTTTTCTGTGCTATTTTTTTCAAGGAATTTTTTTTATAGCTAACAGCCTTGGGAGATATAGTGTCACTCTCTAAAGCAAAAGGCAGGATTTCCTAATATAATTATGATATAGGACATGATATGTGATATAATGTAATTCCTCTAGAACACATGAGCAGACAGGTTTACTATCCATTATAAAAGTTTTAGTTCTCTAAGCTGAGGGATCTTCTTTAATACAACCCATTGCAGGTACAAATATCACTTAACCCTCTTAGACTTGCCCTTTGGGAGTCTTGCTCATAGAACTAGAGCAAGAAAATGCTGATATTTTGGCTACTGATATTTCTTGAATAATAAAGTCCTCTGTCTCTGATCTATGGGTCTCATGACTTTTGACAGAATCTGTGAAATGGTGGTATGCTTCCAGTTTGCTGGAAGCAAGCTTCTAACTTTTATTCAACTTCTATATGGATTGAACCTCAGAGCGTTCATTGTTCTGAACAACAACTTGAGGAGAAAAAGGGACAGTGGGACTACTTCAAGACGGGGGGAAGGTGACCATGTTTTACCCTCTATGCAATTTCTCAACTTCTGTCCTTGGCATTAACATGTGTAGATGTATTAATTATATTAGTATGATTTCTTTAGTTTGTCATAATCTCCTTTACTTATGTGTGTGTGTGTGTGTGCGTGTGCGTGTCTGTGTGTGTGTGTGTGTGTGTGTTTAGGAACAGGCTCCTAAACAGCTGTTGCAAGGATTCAGGAGCTTAGATTTTAGAAACAGCTGGTTGATTTTCCCCCACCACTGCTTTGACTAAGAGGAATGACATAAGACAGCAGGTAGAAAACTATATACCACTGTTTAACTTTAGTTCTATAGAGTATTGAGATATATTCAAATAAGATTTGAGAGACTTCTGAACTGATCTATAAAACGAAGTGGGTGCCCTTATGTGTTTCACATTAATGAACCAGGTCAGACTTTCTCTCTTTGTCTAGAGTGGGCCTGGTGAGCGGAATATACACGGTGTGACTTCTGACAAAGGAGTATTGGCTCCAAACACATGGTGGGCTTTCAGGGGCTCTGGGGAAAAGTCTTCCTGAAATAACTCTTCCATTTGCTCTCAGATGCCTGGAATTCTTTATCGCCAAAAGGAAATCCTTTCATCCAATGTTTGTAGTAAAGGATTAAAATGCATATACACTAAGAAAGGTGACTCCTTGCTGAAATTGACTGTGGCATACATGAATAATAGATTTCCTGAAACCATGTCTTCTGTCTTATTTGGGGTGGTAGGACATACCTTTATGCAGAAGAGGGAAACAGCGTCATAATGCTTTTGTTATGTAAGATAATTATCACTATCCTAATCCAGGGCTGGCAGGTAGATTTTACTTCTCATGCAAACTCTGCTTAATTGTCAGTGACTTCCTAGTGGGCTTTTCACAAAGAATTCTAGGGCATAGTGAAACAGCTCTGTGGTCAGTTAGCCATGGCTGCCAAAGTACCAAGAAAGAGTTGATACACACCTGCTGGATATTTGGTATCTCCCACCTACATTATTAGTTGCAAATGGCTTTCTAAAAGGAAGTGTGTCCATTTAGAATATCACAACATGTATGGCCAGGAACTGGTGTTAAAAATTAATAGAACTTCTCTATATCTTCCCTTTCAAGTCCCCCATCCACAGCCTATACGCATTATTCTTGCTTCTGAGTTGAGTACCCAGGTTCAATCAGAAGGTCATAAGTATCAGATGACAATAAATTTTGGCACCAAATAAGTCACCAAGGATCTACTAGTGACTGGTTAACCTGGCTAACTCCACCTTTGTTAAAAATATTTTTCTACAAGTGAAAGAAACTCAACTTCAACCAACTTCAGCCAAAAGAGAAAATTAATAGCTCATGTTACCAAATTACAAGAAGGGCAGGGGTGTGGCCTCAAAGCTTGCTAGAACCAGGAATTTTAATACCATCAGGATGTCCTGATGGATAGCCAGGTCTCTCACTGCTACCAGTTTTTGTTTCTCTGTTTAATTTTAAATTTTTTTAAATATTTTATTTATTTCTGAGAGAGAGACAGCATGAGCAGGGGAGGGTCAGAGAGAGGGAGACACAGGATCTGAAACAGGCTCCAGGCTCTGAGCTAGCTGTCAGCACAGAGCCTGACGTGAGGCTCAAACCCATGAACTGTGAGATCATGACCTGAGCTGAAGTCGGACACTTAACTGAGCCACCCAGGCAACACACTGTCTGCTTAATTTTGATAGACAAGCATTCTGTGTGATGCTGGCAGTAAGATACCAGCAGCTTTTGAGTTAACATTGTTTTGGATTTAGCATCAAGCAGAAAGGGACTCTCATTTCTTAGACTCAGAGAAAAAAATAAATGATGACAAGGGGCCAGAGACTTTGGGCAGCATCATGGTAGATTACTACTGACCTTACTTGACTCAAAGGTTATCACTGGATATACCTGTGGCCAGGATGGTATGCATATAAGAATATGTCAGTTCCCTCTTAAACCACAGACTTAAGTCCTCTTTCCCAAAAAGTGGAAGAGCTCTGTTCTCCCTATTGATTCAATTGGTGGGCAGTAAAAACCATTAAGTGTCTTGCTAATTCCTAGATTCCATAGGCGATTTTGATCAGGGATGGAAATCTTACCTGAAAGAGATTTTATTTTTATTCAACAAAAAAAAGTATGCTAATTTTAACAAAAATTCTAGTAGCTTTCTGTCATCTACAAGGAAATATGTGATTCCCTAACATGGCCTAAAGAGTTCTCAGTTTTGGTTTCTACCTGTCACTTTAGTCTTCTTACCAGGTGTTTTCTGTCAGTTCAACTACCTTCCATCCCATAAGTCTATCCTTTCATTACTCAATCATCCTTCAAATAAGCTATGGTCTTTCCTGGGTTTATGCCGCTCTAACATGATCTATCTCCTTAACTCAGAGAACTTCTACTTATTCTTCAAGATCCAGCATAAAGCTTTCCTCTTCTAGAAAAACTTGAACATTTTACTTCCTCCCTTGCCCTATCTCACAAGGACTTATTCAGTCTAAAGTGCTTCAGGAGCACTTTACTTTTTATTTTTATGACACATCACCTTGTATTTTAATAGCTTTATTGATATGTAATCTATATACTGTAGCATTTTTCTGTTTAAACCTGCAATTCAGTTATTTATAGTGTATATGCACAAAGTTGGACAAACATATCACCTAGTTTTAGAACATCTTTATTAATTACTCTGAAACCCTTGTACTCATTAGCAGTGATTCTCCATCTTCCTTCCCCACCCCCACCTACTCCTTTCCCACAGCCCTAGCGAACGACTCATCTACTTCCTCTCTCTCTAGATTTGGCTATTCTGGATTGTTTCATATAAATAGATAAATATATGTGGTCTTTTGTGACTAGCTTCTTTCACTTGGAATATTTTAGAGGTTGATCCATGTTATAGCATGTGTCAGTAATTCATTTTCATGATCTTGTTGAATAATATTCCATTATGTAGGTATCACATTTTATTTATTCACTTATTGGTGGATGGACATTTGGGTGGCTTTCACTTTTTGGATATTATGAAAAAGCTGTGATAAATATTTGTCCACAAGTGTTTGTGTGGATATGTGTTTTCATTTCTCTTGGGTAAATACCTGGGAGTGGAATTGCTGGATAATGTGATAATTCTATGTTTAGCACTGAGAGGAACTGCCAAAATCTTTTCTGATCTGGCCGTACCATTTTCTATTCCTGCCAGCAATGTATGAGGGTTATAGTTTCTTCACAGCTTGTATCTTAACATATGTCTTTCCCAATAGACTGAAGACTGTGTTCCAGTATGAGCTGGTTTTCATTAATCTTTATATCATCAGGATTTTCCTAAAAACATGTAAAAACTAGAGGAGAGAAGAAAGACTGAGTTTGGGTAAAAGCCTGATGAATAAAAATAATTCTAGGCTTTCCATGAACTAATTTTTCCTGACATTCCTAACAGGGTTGGGGGGGGGGGTTTAATATATTATTTAGCCTGATTTCCACACATCTTTCTGGTCCTTAATATCTAAAAATAAAAATTTTGTCAATATTTTCTCAGGATTGTTACCAAGGTTCTATGAGAAAGTAATGTTGTAATATCATTTTTGGATTTGATTTTTAAGATATAAATCATTCAAATAACTATGTCCTTAGGAGCAATTCCATTAAGGGAGGGGCAAAATTATGTTCAGCAGTGATTCTGAGAAAACCACAGGAGAACTTAGAAAATATAGTTTTAACCCAATATAATTTAAACTAAAAATAAAATTATAAAACTAATGAGCTAGCTCTCATTTAAAAACAATTAAATAATATTCTGTTACACAATAGACATTGAATTTCACTATGGCCTATCTGTTTTGTATAAAAATTTCAGAATTTACATAGAGGGTGTGAATTACACACAAGTTCAAAGGGGTGATTTTATAATATGTACAATTCCATACCTAAATCTTCATTGTGCCAGAAGGCTTGCATGACTTAGAAATGCTTCTGTCCAGAACTGAGACACCAGTCAATCANTTTTGGGGTAAATAATAAAAATTTTCCTTGGTGCAGTGAAAAAGAGGCTCCAGAATTGTTCTGACAACTTTAGATTTTAAAAATGTTTCAGAATGCTTTTATGCTGCGATTACCAAATATTTATTAGGGGCCCCCGGGGGCTTGTCCTGGATGTATACCAACATGTCTCCATGCTGTTTCGCGATGAATTCTTCTACTGAGTTCATCATGTGTAGCACTGATTTTAACAAATTGACATTTAAATTCTGTAGGTTTAATATTTTCCCCAGCCTTCAACCATGTAAATTCATGTACTTGATGATAAGTCTTCAGTGCAATCATATGTATTTCCTGCATAGGTATGTCAGATTTTCAGAATCAATTTTTCTTGATGGTCTGACTTTAAAGATATTACATTATAAATAGAGACTCAATTATCATTTTTAAAAAATCTAGTCTCATAAATCCACGTTTATCAATATATGGCTACCTTTCAGAGTAAAAGGAATTCTGATTCTAAAATTTTATTATATTTTAATCTAATTTTCATATTTGGGGTACAGATATTGAAATGAATCACATATATCTTCACTACTGGGATCTAAGCTAAAACATTTTCCCAAATGGCAAGATCGAGGAAAGGTTTACAAGTTAAAAAACTTAATTTTATATGCTATGTTTTAATACACTACAGAGTGATTCAGATGATTCTGTTCTATTCTAAATACAATGAGAATAGCCACTGTGAGTTTGCAAATGAATTTTCTAGTTCTCAACTACTCTGGAAATCTCTGCTTTACAGCAGATTTGACACTTAAAAACAGGAGTAAAAGGTGTTTTTCACAAATATTCTTGAAACATGATTTGATTGAAATACTTTCATTTTCTTCAGTTATGGTATGTTTTTGAATTATATAATTTATGACATTTTTATAGCAAAAAGATAAGCCATAAAAAGAACTTTAAGAGACATACAACCCATATTTTGATTTTATGGGTAAGAAAATAACATTCTTTAAGGTTTCCTTTTCATGAGAATTCAAATCAAATTGTGCAACAGCAGGTTACATAATAAGAACACACATTCAAAGAAGTTATTTCTGTTGTTTTATATTATGCTGGTTGGTTGTCCATAGGTGGCCCTTGAGGGAAGTGAATTATGATTTTTTTTTTTTTTTGCTACAACCTACTTTGATTAATTTAAAATTGCTGTGTTACAGGAGTTTACAGTGAAGATAGAGTTAGTATAACTCAATCTGAAAATTTATTTTAAAAAGGGGGAAATTGATTCTTATTCAATTACTTAGCAAATCAAACGTGAGCCAGTTGTCACACTGAGAAGCATAGGTTTGTTGATTTTACTTTACTACTTTCCATTTGTCATTGCTATTTGTTTATTATTTTTGCATATTCTCCACACTTACATGTGATGGCTATTATATGTAAAATTTCAGGAAGATTAATATACCGAGGTCTGAAAATTCAAGTGTGCCATAAGCATTGTCTGGTAAACTATGCAAGTATTTCCATATAATATTAGTCTTGAACTTGACTAGCAATTGGTCACCTTTTATTTTTATGCAATCCTTTTCTTCACAATGGGCAAATGGACATTTTACTTATTTAATTCATTCTCTGATCAGATATTCATCTGAAGATGCTATATGCCAAATATTATCCTGGGCATTGGAAATGCGGTAGTGAATCAGGGAGGCAAGATTTCAACTGTCATGGAGCTTATAAGCTAATGGGACAGATGGCCAACCAATTAACAAAAGACAAAATAAATAAAGATCAAAATGCTATAAAAACTAAACAAAGTAATATGGAAAAGGGAGTTTGGGGTGCTTTATGAGAAGGCATAGTTAAGAATGGCCATTGTTAGTAGATGATATTTGAACTGAACCCTCAATAATAGGAGAGAAGACACCATGTCAAGATCGTAGAAAATTTCCTTCCAGATATAGGAAACAACAAGGCAAAGATTCTATGTCTGTAATTTACCACCATTTACATTTACCTAGCTAGAGATTCTTTACATAAATATTTTACCCATGCTAATGGGGCATAATAGTGTTTGTCCTTATTCATTTTACTCAGAGGGTTGTGCTGTTTGGAGGAAAGACCAATTGATAATCCTTTCTATATTTATCTACAAGGATAATACACTGTATTTTATTGGTACAAGCAGCAGTTAGTGTTGAACCCTTCTGTGTTCTCAAACTAGATCTTCTCTTGGGGTTACCAGTGCTGAGAGTATCATACAGAGAGCAGTAGGGGGGGAATAGCTTTTGGGATGAGAAGAGAAACCAGAAATGCCAGCCTCTTGTCTAAAACAAGTGCAGAACTCCATCATATTTCAGTTTTTGTTTTGTAAGGAAAATCAATGAGTTTATTTTCCAATATATCTGTGTTATGCTGAATTGTCATTTTCATTTCTGTCCTTAAGAGCACATAGGTGCGTGGATCCTTAAAAAATAGACATTTCTGGGGCGCCTGGGTGGCTCAGTCGGTTAAGGGTCCAACTTCAGCTCAGGTCATGATCTCACAGTCTGTGGGTTCAAGCCCCGTGTCAAGCTCTGTGCTGACACCTCAGAGCCTGGAGCCTGCTTCACATTCTGTGTCTCCCTCTCTCTCTGCCCCTCCCCCACTTGCTCTCTGTCTCTGTCTCTTAAAAATAAAATAAAGACATAAAAAAATTTAAAAAAAAAAGATATTCCTGATTATTGTTCCAAGGGTTCTAAAACTGGCTTTTGTGCTTGGTAAAAGTATAATTAAAAAATGTGATTATAAGGCTGCACACACATACATATATATATACATACACACACACATGTTCATATATATGCATGTATAATGTAATATTATATATAACATAATAGATACACATTTTATATGTATGTATATAATTTATAATATATTGTATATACATATACATTTATATCAGAATTACCGAAATCAACTAAAACTACCAGATAAAACAGAAAAAATTTAGTGATACTCGCCTAAAAAAGTCAAAGCTAAAAGGAGTCAGACATCTGATTAGCCACATTGAGATGCTTGCACATACACACTCAAGCACAAGCACTCATATTCAACCCCTCAAGAAAGGGACGAGGTCAAAAGGCTTGGCTGAGGTCACAGAGTCATAGTGGTTGATCTGAGACTAGAGCTTAAGACTTCCGGCGGTCAATTCAGTTCAGAGTTTCCTCCCAGGGAAAATGACAGGCCAGCGTAGAAGGTACCCGTACATGGCCTTATTCCTTCTTTACTCTCCTAATCTGATTATTTTTTCCTGCCACAGTAGTTAAGTAGGATATTTTGGCAGGCATTTAGAGAGAGGGGTGCCAGGTAAAAGTGAACGAGCCGGTGGGTGATTCTGCTGTAGGACTGAGGAGAAATTAGGTATTGGCAATGTCTAAAGGCAGAGAGGGCCACATCTTAATGAATACCCAGTGTTGCTGATAACTCTGACCTTCTTTTTTCTCTGCTGGAAAAAAATTATAGGGCTGAATTGCTCTTTAACTATTTTCTAAGGGGAAAAGAAAAGGATAGTGTTTGAAACACTGCATTTCTGGCTTTATTGTATTTTTAAAATTCTCCTTATTGTTATAGCCTTTTACATCATGGCTGTAAAAATTATTCCATAATGCCATGCTTTTCTGTAAGTTTTTCTTACCTTGAAGAATAGTAACTAATAATGACATTTTCTTCCAGTTGCTATCTATCGCTCTACTACAACCAATTATACCTAATCATAAGACACATTTTTTTAATGTATAATGCTTTTGACTAGTGTTAGTCTTAAACATAGTATCTTATACAATAGCTGGAGCTGTAGGGACTCTTCTTGAACATTCTCTAAAACATTTCTTACAACAGATGAGGCTAGCCAGGGAACACCATTGTTCCCTCAAATCTTCCTCATATTGAGATTCTTTTGTTAGCTTCCTGAACCTCAAAGTGGCTACTAGACAATTTTAAGAGGCACAAAAATATATGTATGCTTTGTATGAAGGACCTGAAAAGACTAGATGTATATTTTCATCTGATATCCTTCTAGACTATATCTTTGTCATAGAGTTTCTCACTCTCAGTGATCATTTATCAATCTGGGACAGGTAAACTCAGCCATAAGCAAAAACTTAGAGAAAGAGGCTGTGGATTCTTCATCTGACAACGCACAGCGAGAGCTTGATCCACAAGCAGATTCTCAGTATATGTTCATATGATTCATCACCGCATAAGTTCCCTCTCTCTTCTTAAGGAACACCTTGAATCAAGCAAAGTAAGTCTAGCTCCGTAACTAAAGTGTCTCATGAGATCAATGAGCTGATATATACTTCTGTGTGCTTATTCCTCTTTTAGTAGCTGAATTGATGCAAACAATAAACACTAATGCCACAGAACTGGCATTAGGCAACAATTTTCTCAGGGTTTCAGTTACCCAGTTTCTAATATGTGTGACCTTTTTAAAAACATCATTCACAGATGTTATAATAATTGGTTAAAAAGCACATACATGGTTCCCATCACCTTGAATATCTTCCAGAACTCACCTTGTAAGTGACTTCTTAAACCCTGATCCCCCTCTGCCTCTTCCCTACCAGCAGAGCCTTCACAGTTTCACCCAGACTAATTTCGGTAACCAAATACTCAGAATCAATTGGCAAGTGATTACAAGTCATTAGCTTCTTGCTGGGCTAATTAGAAGTCATTAACTTTAAGGGTCAGGACACAGAATACCCTTGCCTTAGGTTTCTGAACCCAATTTGAAGCTATACACGAAAAAGAACATCTAAATATACTTCCCAGAATACATTTAAAAAGTAGTAAGAGTTTCAGTTTTGAAGAGCCTCAGTGGTGTTACAAAATAAATATATAAACATACAAAATTGCAAACTCACTTTTGAAAAATGTGACATCCCACTGAGTTGGACTCTGGCCAAAAAGCCTACTGGATCAATTCCTATAATCCAAGGTGGTTTTCCCAGGGGCACCCGGGTACTAAAGTTCCAGTTTCTTTGCCCTAGAAATGTCTTGCTAGTGTCGCACTGTAGTATTAGCCCACATTACCTGTGGAGCTCACAGGCGTGCAGGTACATGCATGTCCGCCTGCACACATTGCCACTACTCACACAATCACACATACACACCTAATGACTTGATTGCCTGGGAATGAAAGGCAGAATAGACACCAGGCTTTAGAAAGGAGCTGCCTTATTCCTTTTTAAATGTTTATTTTTGAAACAGAAAGAGTGAGTGGGGGAGGGGCCGAGAGAGAAGGAGACAGAGGATTCGAAGCAGGCTCTGCGCTGACAAGAGACAGCCTGACAGGGGGCTCATACCCCCCAACGGTGACACGAGATCATGACCGAGCCAAAGTCGGACACTTAACCAAATGAGCCACTCAGGCACTCCAGTAGTTGCCTTATTCTAAGTGCTTGAGTCTGGACTTATATACTCATTCCTAACATAGTAAAGCTGACTTTCTTAGGCATTCACTAGGCACTTAAATTATTATGTTTAACTGTTCTGTAATGGTACTAATGTTTATGTGCTAATGAGTTTCTTCAAAGAAGTAGATTGTATGAAAATGGGATAAAGAGAGTTGAAACTGAAATGATTTCAGACATTGAAACCATTTTATGAACATTTCAATTTGAGTTCAGAACTTAAACTTAGCTCCACTCAGAATTTTGAATTTCACTCTTAATCAATGTGTGTATCTCAAAAAATGTATGTATTGAACACATGCTGTGTTTTCATTGATTGAAAATAACATCATAAGTTATTGATTAAAGCAGTAGGCTGGGGAATTGAACAACCCTGGGCTTGAAGAAGCTCTCATTCCCTTACAGCTGTGTTACATTGAGAAATTTAGTTAACTTTTTTAAGTTTATTTGCTTTGAGAGAGAGGGAGAGAGAGAGAGAGCATGCAAGCAGGGGAGGGGCAGAAAAAGAGAAAGAGAGAGAGGAGAATCCCAAGCAGGCTCATGCTGTCGGTGCATAGCCTAACATGGGGCTCCATCCCACGACTTGAGCCCAAACGAAGAGTAGCACATGTGACTGACTAGCCACCTAGGTGCCCAGTTAACGTTTTGAAGTACCAAATTCCTCTTGTGTAATATGGAAATAATAAAACATTGATGATGGTGTGTATTAATTAATTCATGAAAGCTCCTATAACAGTGTTTTGCACATAATAAAATCAACAAATATTAGTATCAAGAAATGTCCAGTGATTAATTTAGGGTTATCCCCTTTTGTCTTTATATGAATATTTTTGTACTGGCCATATTTAAGAATTTTAAAAGACTTAATTTTTCCCCAATATTAATAGGTAGGTAGGAAGCTAGGAAGTACAGATATTTCCTGTGACTATAATCCATACAGAAAGGTAAAAACGTGGCATTCTGATCTACTCTTTTGATAATGGCTTATGTTATTTTCCCCACTCCCATTTACTCGGTCACATTTTTTGTGACCACTGACAATGTGCACACTGAGATTACTCTCACTTATTATGCCACTTATTCCTTTAAATCCTTGAACATATTTACTGTAGTTTAAAAAATATTATCTGCTAATAACAATATCTGGATTATATTGGATCATGTTTCTAGTAACAATTTCTTCTAATCATTTGATTTTTTACTCATATGATTTTGCATATGAAACATTTTGGATGATATGTTATAAGGACTCTGGCTAATATTCTGTTCTTTAAAAGGTGTTACATTTTCTTTCTTGGACAGTTAATTACTATTATATCCTTTTGATACTATTAGGCTTAGCTTTACTTTTTGTTAGAGCTGATCTCTTTAGCCCAAACTCATAGCATGTACACATTACTTTGTATAGTCATAACTAGTAGTCATACTAGTTAGTCATACTCTACTAGTCATAACTAGAAGAGGGAATTTGGAAATTCTCTTATTTTGATAATAAGGTGAGGCTAGCCTGAATAGAGTTGAAATGTACTTTCTCTCTTTCTGTTTCATGAAATAGTTTTTACCATTATATTATTCACTTTATTACAAATTGCTTTTCAATCTTTTCTGTCAGTTGGGCATATTTGTGTTAATTTCTCACTGGTTTCTCTACTGGGTTCCAATAACCCATGTATCTGTTCCTCTACTAATAATACTACCCTGTCATAACTACTATAAAGCCTTAACATGGAGTAGAGTGGTTCTACCCACTTTTATTCTTTCTTTCCAAGATTAATGTAGTTATTCCAGGCTCTATGTCATTCTATATAAACTTAGAAGTTGTTTCTTTATGTCTACAGAAATCCCTACCGAAACTTTGATAAATATTGTATTAATCTATAGATCGATTTAGGGAGAGTACCCATTTTTACTATGTTGAGTCTTCCAATCCATGAACACCGTATGTCACTCCTTTTCTTTAGTTCTATGGTTTCTTTCATCAATATTTTGTAATTTTCAGGATATGAATGCTGTATATGTTTTGTTAGACTTACAGTGAAGTATTTCATTTTCTTTGGAGTAATCATAAATTAAATAGGTCAAGATAAAAACTTTAAAATATTCAAGTGACCTACGGGAAGGCTCGAAATGAGAAACAGAGGAATGAGAAATATAGGAAAATAAACAAAAGCAAATAATAAAATGGCAGTAGAAGCCCTAACATATCAATTATTATCTTAAATATAAATAGTTTAAATATATCAAATAAAAGCAGTGTGACAGAGTGGATTAAAAACCCATGGCCTGGGGTGCCTGGGTGGCTCAGTTGGTTAAGCTTCCAACTTCAGCTCATGTCATGATCTCATAGTTGGTGGGTTCGAGCCCCGCATCAGGCTCTGTGCCAACAGCTAGCTCAGAGCCTGGAGACTGTCTTTGGATTCTGTGTCTCCCTCTCTTTCTGACCCTCCCCTGCTCATGCTGTCTCTATCTCTCTCTCAAAAATAAATAAAACACTAAAAAAAAAAAAAAACAAAACCATGGCCCAACTATATGCCGTCTGTAAGAAACTCATTTAACTTTATTTTTTTTATTTTAATTTCAGTACAGTTAATATATAGTACAAAATAATTTCAGGTGTACAATATAGTGATTAAACAATTCTATGTTTACTCGGTGCTCATAATCCCCTTCATCTATTTCAGCCCCCTTCCTTAAACAGTGTTTTCTGTGTTGTTGTTTTTAGATTTTTTTTTAACTTTTTAAAGTGTAAAACCTGTTCATTATTTGAAGATAAACATAAATCTTTCTGGACTCAATATTTAGGTAGATTTTGATTGTTCTATTGAATAATTATATAGTGATTATCAGCCTTTTTTAAGGTTTCTATATCTTTATAAGTAATTTTTCTTACTTTATCTTATTAAGAAAATTACAAATTTCATTTCAGTCTAAGAACTTATTGGCAAAGGAATACTTTTTTTAAAAAGTTTATTTATTTTGAGAGAGACCACAAGCTGGGGAGAAGCAGAGAGAGAGGGGGAGAGAGAATCCTAAGCAGGTTCTGCACTGTCAACACAGAGCCTGATGCAGGGCTCGAACCCATGAACTGTGAGATGATGACCTGAGGTGAAATCAAGAGCCAGACGCTTAACTGACTGAGCCACCCAGATGCTCCAGCATAGGAACATGTTTTTAAAATACAAAACCTCTTACAAAGCAATGTAAACCAAGTATAAAAATGGCAAAGAATATGGATAGACACTTCACAGATAAATTACTGTGCTAGCTAGACATTCTTCTAGGCAGCAGAGAAACATAGAAAAACTAAAGTAAATCCAAACAAACTCACCCATAAGTTACCTGCTTTCATGAAGCTTACATTTCTGTGAAGGATCCTGAAAATAAACAAGAAATATAAATAAGAATTTATAGTAGATTAAGGTTGCAATATAAGTGACAGATGGAGACAGGCAAGCCAAACTTAGACATAGAGAAATGCATAGATCCTGACACAGTAATGCTTTGTTCAGATCTGAAGGACAGACAGAAGCCCAGTGTCCCTGGAAAGCACTAATTGAGCTGGAGAATGGAAGATGAGGTTGAAGAAGTAGATAGTACCCAGATCAGGTAGGACATGTTACCCCAGAATGTGGATTTTAATTACCTACTCTGCAAAGGTATTAGAAGGTATTAAACTATCAGTGATGATCTGATTTGTATTTAGTTGTGTGGAGAATGCACTGAAAGATACCAAGGCAATAAAGGAAAAGTGGAAGACCAACAGGAGGTTGAGGCATTAATACAAGTGAAAAAGAATGGTAGCTTAAAATAGATTATGTAGCAGTAAAGAAGGAGACGAATTCAGATTCTGGAAATACTACAGACTTGCTGATGGATTGGAAGTAGGTGGAGAGAGAAAGAAAGTAATCAATGCTTCTAGGGTTTGGGTTTGAGCTATCCAGCGAGGATAGGGATGCAATTTACTGAGATGGTGAAAAATAAGGATAGTAGACTTGAGGTTTGTGAAATTTGAATTTAGACCAAAAAAGAGACAGCATTCAGTAAGAGATCAATAAATCTGGAAGTCATAGGAGAGGTTATAACTAGAGAATCATTAACCTTGACCTAGTTGGGCATTTAAAGAGAGTTAGGCATAGTTATGGCTAAGAACAAAAGACAAAGAGCAAAAGAAAGGAGAGTCCAGGACTGAACTCTCACGGGAAGAGGGTCATGTCTGAAAATCCGAGAGGAGAAACGATTTTAAGAAGAAAGAAATAACACACTGAACCAAAGGCTGGTGAGTAGGTGAAATAGGGGCAGAGAAGGGACCACTGCCGAGGGGCAATGTGGTGATCATTAGTGACCCTGACATGAGCCACTTCCATGGGGTGGAAAGCACAGACCCCAACCAGGAAAGACTGAAGAGAGAGATGACAGGAAGCAAAGACAAGAATTGTGGTATACTGTAAAACCTTGGTTTACCAACATAACTTGTTCCAGAAACATGCTTGTAATCCAAAACACTTGTATATCAAAGTGAATTTCAAGAACCATTGGCTCAGTGGTGACTGTGTGGCATTCAGCGTCACCAACTACTCATAATGCAAAATATCACTCGTTTATAAAGTGAAAATTTATGAGAAATGTATGCCCCTCTTACAGAACACTCGAGGAATTAACAAATTCCTCGTAATCCAAAGTTTTTACTGTATTTTGTTCTGAGTGGAAGCAGAGAAATTAGGCAGTAGCTGAAGCAGGATTTGGAAAAGGATTCTCTAATTTTTAAGGTGGGAGAGCTATAAATAATCCAATGGTAAATGACTCGCCGAATAGAATAAGACAGTAACCAAGAAGGGAAAAATCAGGTCTCTCATTTAAGTTTGATGGCCTCAGAAAGAGTGACTCTACCAACCTGAAAATATATGAAGGCAATAAAAGCTACAAGGTGAGTTGACCTAATTTTTTCCTTACAAGTGTAAAGTCTTTTTTAAATCCTATTATATAGAGACTTTCCAGTGTCTCAGAAATTGTTGTCCAGCTCCTTAATTTTCACTAAAAAATGTGAGGTCAAGGATTTAGTCTTAGAAAATACCCACAGACACAGAAGTTAAAGGAGGAATCATGCAGAGCAAGACCAGGATGAGACCATGGAGAGGAGGGTCATGCGATTCTGTCCAGTGCAGTGCGCAGATGGCTGGAGAAAGGCTCTTGACTTTGATCTAGGAAAAATCACAGGTTTCAGTGAATCTAGGAAAGACGGAAACCAAATTGCAGAGAAAAGGGGTTGGGGAGTGGGAGGAAATAGTCTGTTCAAAGAAATGGAGGCACCATGTGTAGTAGAGAAATGAGACAGTAGGAAGGAGGGGAGCAGTCAGTGAATCCTTATCACCAAACAAGAACCTGCTAATGTAGACATGGTAGCTTTATGGTATACTCAGAATACTTGTTTCTCACTGAAAATGTTTATACAGGCACCCATATCATCAAGTGAAAATTAACAACAAAAAATGTTCTAAAGTTAAAAAAAAAAAACTCTACATGTGTTCCTCTTCACAAAGAATGACGACTTAGAGAGGAGACAGACAATAAAATTTCAAAACAGAGCAATTTGATGTAATAACAATAGAACTGATCTATGGGTCAGAAGTTTTGAGTTGTATTACAGGTGAACTATAACCCTGTAGGCTGTAGTTGTCTTATCTATTAAGTGAATGGATTGGACGATACCACTGTGAAGGGCTAATTCAAAGCCATCAGCACAGAGCCTGATGCGAGACTCAAACTCGTGAACCATGAGATCATGACCTGAGCCAAAGTCGGACGCTCAACTGACTAAGCCACCCAAGCGCCCCTACATATTTCCATTTTTGAAGGTGGATCCAAAGTTCAGTGAAAGGTAGGAAGGAATCATCAGGAGGAAGCCCGGAGATCCCACAATGAGCTTTGCCGGTTAGAAGAAACCCTGCAAACCCACACGTATTTTTTCTTGCCTATAGATCTGTGCCATGTAGATGAGTCAGAAGAGGATATCTTAATGCTTAATTTACATTGGAGGCAGGACCTGTGAATACATCATATGTGCTGTTTCTCAGTTCCTGTGGTTGTCTTATGATTAGCAGCATGCGTGGACTAGCATAAAGGGATTTCATTTTTTGAGGGCTTGGAGACATTATCTGATTATTTAATACTTCCTTGATTGATGCTAAAACAAGATAATAGTAACCTGGTATTTGTCACTATTGAAATCTTGCTTCAAGTGCTCAGTGTAATCCTTGTAATCTTAGCAAAGAGTTACAATAAAGATCAAGCTAACACCTGACAACTGTTTAACATTTCATTTGTTTTTAAAATACAAAGCAAACATTCAGATTGAATTATTGCCTTAATCCAAGTGGATCACTTGAGTCATGAGCAAACTAGATGAAAGTCAGCATACTCAATACTGGAGCTCTAAAAAGATCTCGCCAGCCTAATATTTAACAATGTAACTTTCAGACTGCATACGATGGGTCATGTGTGAGCTTTGCAAAAGCAACTGCTAACTGTTCTGGCTTCATTCGTTCTGTAAAGGTGACTAGGAAGCATCTGTCCTGGCGTCTCACACTGACTGCAAAGGGAAATTCCCAAGGAGTTATTTTGACTCCAAGATAGGCTTTTTTAGCGAATATCACAGACCTAGCTGCACTTTGCCGCAAGGAAGCCAATTAATTGTCATGACCCAGAAGGGAGCATGGAAAGGGATATATTAGAAAGCAAACCCCTTGATTTTCACATCCTAATCACAGAGGTCTGATCTCTAGAAAGATGTCTGTGAAAGCAGCTTTGTTATTTCTCCAGATCTTTTTAGGCAAATAACCTAGGCTCTGATTTCTGTATCAACATTTCTTTAGTCCCCGTGAAATGTGCTGTTCTTTAGCCAGCCCGAGTAGCACTGCATTATTGTCCACAAAATAAACTTTTATCTGTACAACAAAATGTAAGTCTTAGAACTGGGGTGTTTGCCGGAACATCCAGACCATAGCCTTCTGACTTTTTTCCCCTATAGTGGAGATTTTCCATAATTGTGTTCTACCACCATCTGAAACAAAAAGTAACATTTTATTTTACTCTGGGACACCAGGTCCTGGAATGACTCTAATGAGCTCTGAGAATTAAAAGCAAGAAATTAGAGCTCTTTCTTCTATTTGCTCCTGTGGGCTGGCCTCATGCTACAGTTGAAAGAGAGCTCACGCAACCTAAGAAACAAAGGTACCATAGTATTGAATGCTTCTATAAAAATGGCATATGGCAGGGGCGCCTGGGTGGCTTAGTCGGTTAAGCGTCCGACTTTCGCTTAGGTCATGATCTCGCAGTTCGTGAGTTCGAGCCCCGCGTCGGGCTCTGTGCTGACTGCCGCCTCGGAGCCTGGAGCCTGTTTCGGTCTGTGACTCCCTCTCTCTCTGACCCTCCCCTGCTCACGCTGTCTCTCTCTCTCTCTCTCTCTCTCTTTCTCTCCTAGTAATAAATAAAAAACATTAAAAAAAAAATGGCATATGGCAAAATAGCATATAGGTTAGTTATAAGCATCTATAAGTGGACAAAGTATTGTAGGAGTCAAATGCTTCCAGAGAGAATGGGCCTAATTTGGTGCCTTTCCCATTTTTTTCTGGATTTATTATATGATAAATCCTTTATGAAGGAACAAGTCACACTAGTTTATGAGATCATTTATTTGCTGTGCAGATTGACGTTAATTTTAGATCAAGAAAATGCTCTATGATTATTTCAATCTGGTTTAAACTTTTCAGAGGGATAATTTCTTTAATAGTTTATTTTTTTCAAGAAAGTGAGAGGGTATATGCACATCAGGCAGGGGCAGAGAGAGAAAGAGTGAGAGACAGACTCCCCAAGCACTATCTCCACACTATCAGCCTAGAACCCGACACTGGACTCAAACTCATGAACCCCGAGATCATAACCTGAACCGAAATCAAGAGTCCGATGCTGAACTGAGTGAACCACCCAGGCGCCTCTGGAGAGGCGTTTTCAAAGCTCTACTTACTCCTTTTCTTCTTTCGTTTCCTGGGACATTACTGGATTTAGTTTTCTGTCAAAATACGGATTTATATTAATCAAATAAAGTTTTACATTTTTTACATAACTCATGATGAATTAATAATTAAATTGATGGCAAGAGAAAGAGTACATTGATCACTCGCATACTGGTATTTTTAATCAATCAAAACATATATCTTACCCTATGCTCATTCAGTATGTAACAGAAGTGACTCACACATTTATAAATTAGAAGGCTTTCAAAATTTACCATCCCCCAATACATCAAGCCAGTGCTGAGCATATGTTTTCCTTTTAATTATCACTTAATAGTAAGTCTGGGCCTTCTTTCTAAAGATAACTTGGCATAGAAATTGACATACTTTGTTTATTGGCAAGTTCCACGTAGCTTCTTTCCTGTATTGTGTGTTTCTTTAAACAAATCTGTCAATATTCACAGAATTAGATAAATTAGAGCTGGA
Source organism: Crocuta crocuta (assembly GCF_008692635.1). Lineage (NCBI taxonomy): Eukaryota > Metazoa > Chordata > Mammalia > Carnivora > Hyaenidae > Crocuta > Crocuta crocuta. Next base: position 799,379 of record NW_027531987.1, read on the forward strand.
AAAATCTTCCCGAATGATCGAGACTTTCCTCTGACTCACGCCAAACTACTGTCTACAGCTTTTCTTATTGTTTGGCCTGGTTTTACCACAACATTAAGAGTAATGTATGTGACATCAACTTTCCTCTTCCAATACTCATGTCTGTCCAGAATTCCCTAGTTTGGAGATGACTATTTTTAATCTTTGCTTTGTTTCTTATCGTATATTTTTCCAATTTGGACTGTGTTAAAATTACATCTAATAACTTTGTTTGCTTTTCAGTTTCCAGGTTCACACACTCCAAGGAAATCTGCCTATGGTAGTCCTGCTGGAAAGCTCATCCACAGGCTTACTGAAAAGTCCACAGAATCCTGCTCTTGCAAAGCAGCCTTTTGCCATAATTCCAACGTAGAGCAACATGGAATAGAAATAAACAGACAAAGCATTTCACCTAGTAGGTGGACCAAAGATGTGGGGTCCATCTCCTCACTCTGTTGCTCTTCCCACATCTATACTGATGTACTTCCTTCTTCCCAAATCCATGCTGATGTAACAGTGAAATTTGTGCTACTTGAGAAACTCAGAACTCTCCTCTCAGGATTCGATGTTTTTTAAAGTTTATTAATTTATTTGTGTGTGTGTGTGTGTGTGTGTGTGTGAGAGAGAGAGAGAGACAGAGAGAGAGAGAGGGAGAGAGAGAAAGAGAGAGCACAAGCAGGGCAGGTGAAGGGCAGAGAGAGAGGGAGACAGAGAATTCCCAGCAGGCTCCACAGCGTCAGCACAGAACCTGACGTGGGACTTGAACTCACCAACAATGAGATCACGACCTGAGTCAAAATCAAGAGTTGGACACTCAACTAACTGAGCCACTCAGGTGCCCCATGGTTTCCATGGCTTTGCACATTCTTTCCTTTCTTCCAAGCATGGTCTTCCCAAACCATTTAACATTTTATTCATTTTAAACACATTTATTGAGGTATAACTGGCAGATAATAAACTGCACATATTCAATGTATGCAATTTGATGAGTTTCTATTTCCCAACTTTACTGTTACATGATCGACAGATAACATTGTGAAAGTTTAAGGTATACAACCTAACAACTTCACACATGTATACACTGCAAAATGATTACCATACATGATCACATAATTATAATTTTTTTATCCTGGTGAGGAATTTTAAGATCGACTCTACTATGCCCCATTGATAAATTAAACTTTATCATAGGTATGAATATGTAAGAAAAAATATAGTATACATAAGGTTCAATACTATCCATGGCACAGTATGGTTTAACTATAGTTTCCATGCTGTGAACTACCTCCCTAGAATTTATTTACCTAATAATTAGAAGTTTGTATCCTTTGACCACCTTCCAACACCACTATTCCCTGCCCCCCAACACTAATCTATTCACTGTTTCTATGAGTTTGGTTTTTTAGATTCCACCTATAAGTGAGATCCTACAGCATTTGTCTTTCTCCGTTTGACTCGCTTCACTTAGCGAAATGCCCTCCAGTTTCATCTATGTTTATGCAGTGAGATATCACCTCACATATCTGAGATGATGGAGAGAAGAGAATGAGTAAGAAAAGTAGACAGCCCCAATGATCTTTCAGTTCACTCTTATGAATGAAAACCCAGGGAGAATGGGGGCAGGAGGAAGGGCGGATTAGATCATGAGAAAAGAACACTAAAATCAACCATCTGGAACTTTGAGAGAAGGCTGCTCACCGGGAGGCCTTAGATGAACAGGGTGACCGCCAGCCCTGTAAGAAAAAGCATGGAGTCTTGGGGTTCAACAGCCGTGGCACAGCCATAGCAGGATTATTGAGCCGGGAAATGGGGGAGGGGTGGAGACTCTCGGCAGTGGCACGGTGCGATTAGGCAGAAAGTGGCTTGGGTTATTATTTTCAAGCTTCTGTGTGTCATGGAAAGAATCCAGGGGCAGAGGGGCCTTGAGGAAAGAGCGAAAAGCCTGCCGAGAACCACCACGGTGAGAGACTCACTTCTAGGCAGATGGCCCTGGGAGGTGCCACACTGTGGATGTAGCTGAGACCCACAGGCATCAACAGTCCCATGAGCAAGGAATGGCCACAGTCCTTAACAGTAATTAGAACAGGCAACAATCTCACCCGATACTTTGGAGCAAAGGCAAGCAAAGAGGCAAATAAAACCTCATTAATTTAAGTCCCTCTTTCCCCCTTGCTAACAGGGCATCTGCTTTCCTCTACATTCACCTTGATGCCATCTTGTGCAGGTATGCTGTCCACATGGATTTACAGTTCACACGTGTGTGCACACATGTGTGCTATGGAAATGCATGCAAGAGGGTGGCATGAGCTGCAAACCAACAGACAGCCTTCATATGAAATAGGGGAAGTTAATAGACTATTACTGTTTAATTATTAGGAGAATGACATACACTATTAACGGACAAATGAAAGTATTTCTTTCTTTCTCCTTTCCAGCTGGATGGTTATAGACAAAGATTAGACCTATTACAGAAAATGTTTAAAACCCCAACATTTTATTTCCAGATATGCATAATTTTGATTGCCACTCTGCTACTCTTAGATTCAATACATAATTTTATTTGGGAAAGAAGAGTAAAATTATATTAAAATTGTTAAATGTGCCTTTGTTATAAGTATTTTTTAAGTTTACGTATTTTGAGAGACAGAAACAGCACAAGTGAGGGAGGAAGTGACAGATAGAAGGAGACAGAATCCCAAACAGGTTCCGTGCTGCCGGCACAGAGCCTGATGCTGGGCTAGAACTAACGAACCATGAGAGCGTGACCTGAGCTGAAATCAAGAGTCAGACACTTGACAAACTGAGCCAGTGAGGCGCCCCAATGTGCCCTTTTCTAAAAATGGAATCCATTATTATTGGCATTTGCTTTGCATTTTCTATCATACTATGCATGCTCTGTTCTTAGTCATTAGAATTCAGGAAAGAGGAGACAAAGGGCATGTCTTTGTGACGAAGCTTTGCTTTATGCTACGCGTGCTTTTGTGGCTCCAGTTTATCTTGCCAAGTTTGGGCCTTCTTAAGGATCTTTCACACTTTGAAGGAAACAAGTTGAATAAGACAAGGTCCCCATGCTCAAGAATTTTACACCTTATTAAGGGAAATAAGATAGACTCAGATAAATCTATAAAATCAGGAAGTGAGGCAGTGTGTAACAACAGCCCCGTGAACAGGCCAAATGAAATATATGCCTCAGGCAATGGAGACTGAGTCTTACTGAATTTATTTTCACTCCTGTTACATCCCAAGCACTATACTTACATACTGTGGGGAAAAAAATAAATGATAAAGGGAGATTTCTAAGGCCAGCTGACTTAAAAGGCCTTTTAAAAGAATTAGTAAAGAGTTTTGTTTTGTTTTTTTTTTTTTGAGAGGGCAAGATGGCGGAGAAGTAAGGAGCCCCGTACTTGCACTCGCGCCCATACATCACACAGAAAAGATCTGAAGCCATTGGAAACCTTACAAAACCTGAGAGATTGGGAGGAAAAAAAGACGCAGAATCCACTGAGAGAGGCTTCTAACCGGGCTCGGGCTCAGAACATAAAATCGGGC